>NW_024744272.1:117500-165000 GCF_018991925.1 Homarus americanus | reverse complement strand
AGTTGAAGGTTTCAGAGGAAGAGCCCGTGTCTCGCATCATACAAGGATATATATATGAAGGCGTTTTTAATTCAATTATTTTTAAAGCTGGCGGGAAAAAAATACAAATTGGCTTGGAGAAGCAACACGGCGTGGGTCCTGTTGCCTCAGATAACACCGTAATATATCTGTGTCTCTCCCTCCCTCACCATCCACGAACACTAAATGAATTGTGTATTTTTAGCGCCCCTATATATTAAACCTTTCAGAATATCCAGTGAAGTGTGTGTGTGTATGTGCGTGTTGATTGGCCAACATGTGTTCTGGTTTCTCGATAAGTGTGTGTACATGTGCGTGGCTTTGTCGACATGTGTGTACTGTACATGTGTGTATTCCGTCCCCCATCTACCCTCCACCTGACAACTGGTCATTTAGGCAAAATTTCCTCTCGTGGGAGGCGGTGACTCAATGATTCAATTATGTCTATTTTTACCAGTTATAATGGTGGTCACGTTACTGGAGGGGTGACACTACATACATACATACATACATACATACATACATACATACATACATACATACATACATACACACACATACACACACACATACACACACACACACACACACACACACACACACACACACACACACACACACACACACACACACACAAACGTATCTTTGTTCATTGAATACTAAGCTAACCTTACCTAACCTAATCTAGCCTTAACATAATCTAACCTTGACCTACACTAATCTAACTTAACCTTTATCTAATGTTAATATTACTTAACCAACTCTATTTTAACCTTAACCTAACCTAACTTACCCTTAAACCTAACTCAACCAAACACGCAAATTTTGGTCGGCAAACTTGGTTCAGGTCCTGTTTATTAATTTCACCCCACAACCACAGTGACTATGATGCTCAGTCCTCGTCACTCAGAGGGTTAGAATGTGTACAATACTTCGGTTTGACTAAAGGAAAACTTGAAGGAAAACATAAATAAACAGAGTGGAATATAATTGACATTTACGTTATGCTTTAATCTTGTAAATACACAATAAATGTTTCCCTGGTATTGTATGTGTAGTCAGTGTAGTGGATTTAGATTATTTCTTAAGGGGGATCAGATTTCAAAGGTTCTTATGATGGGTGGTTTCTCGTAAGTCATAAGGTCAGAATGTATCTGACCTGGTTGACTTCAGCTAAAACACAAACGTAATATTAAAATTACACCGAGACTCTACCTTAATTATATAGTGGAGTCGAGTAATGATGATTCATTAATTTGACGCGTTATTACAAATCAGTGTATTGTTTCTATGGGAAATTGGGAGATAGGTTCTGAAAAATACACAAAAGATGTTATATATTTAATTAAATGTAGAAATACAGGTAATTGTAGCAACTTAGAGGTCCAGCAGCGGTTTCGTGACGCAGTGGTGGTGTGGCATGATGCTATGTGAGACGCCTTGGTGGTGTGGCATGATGGTGTGTGGCGTGATGCTGTGTCTCCTGCTCTGCTCACAACTGAGTGAGGTGGCGTGCGGGAGACCTTACTCAGCCCGCTGGCCCATGTTGACGGGCGATAACGGCTACACTTACCCCACTCTCAAGTTCTTCAATAATTTTAACTTTTTCCTCCAAAGTTAATCTCTTGCGTGACTTCTTGGCAGGAGTCTCAGGGGATGGTGAAGAGGCAGGTCGCTTTGGAGGCACAAGGGGTTATGGTACAGTGAAAGAGGCGGCACATTGGTCTGTCCTTGAATGGTCGTCCTTATCGTAATATATCGAGGTCGCCGAGCCATTATAAAATCCTTACCATAAAACGTATAATTGCTCGACTCTGGTATATAACTCGTTTCCTTAACACCCGACAGTATGGAGGTAATCTAGGCCTCATTCTTGTCACCAACTCAGTTCGACGTAAAGTTAATGTATCTAGTTAAAGTAAAGTTTCAGTGTAAATCCAGATGTTATTTTGTGTTTTAGTTTGAGTCAACCAGTCAGATGTTTTCCTATACCTTTAGTTATGAGGAATATTCGTTATGTAAACATTTCACACCTCGGAAACAAACAAGGAAATACACTATAAATTCCCCGTGATTTATATCTTAAGAGACACTCACCCGGGAGGAATATTTTTTATTTAGTTATTAGAAACTCATTTACTGTTTCCATTAATTATCACTTTCGGTACATTGTTTACTTCAACACACTCTCCTCCTGAGGGTGAGGCTTGGCTTTTGGTAATTAAGTCAGCGTAATTTTTTAGCCTAGGAAAGCTTAAGGGAGGTCTTGAGGTGATGGCAGCAGGTGTGGGCTAACCTGATGTGTTTTGGTAAATATACATTATACCATGATTTAGCCAGCGAGAGGTTAGGTTAGGTTAGGGGCCCTCGTACCTCCTGACCACGGTAAAGATACTTAAAAACACCTCAATCTCGACCAAGATTTGTAGTCACTCTGAAGTCAATGTTTTTTACCTTACGAATGCATAAAGTTCCTCAATATGTATGTCTATATATGTATAAATATCTATGTATATGTGTGTATATGTAAATTTATACAGATCAGAAACTATAATATATACAGGAAATATTGATGTATAAGTGTATGTATGTATGTATGTATGTATGTATGTATGTATGTATGTGTGTATGTATGTATGTATGTATGTATGTATGTATGTGTGTATGTGCATTTATGTATGTATGTATGTATGCATATTATGTATATGTATAAGGGTTACAACACCATCAGGAGTTAAACAAATGACATCTACATACAGAAAGTTTTAGGAAGCATGAATATTGTGATTATTTATTGTGTGTTAAGTCAGACAGACAGACAGACAGACAGACAGACAGACAGACAGACAGAAGGTAAATGATTAGATTCCATCGAGTGAAAACAGAATCACATTATACTCTCTCCTTCTTGTTCCTTCTCTCTTATGTTTCTTATTCTTTTATCATATCTCTTTGTTGTTGCTGCTGCTTCTTCTTCTTTGTAACTATGGTGTGTTTTATTACATTAGTGAAAAGTCTCTCTCTCTCTCTCTCTCTCTCTCTCTCTTCGTCTTGTTTAGTTGTCTTATATAGGTTTGAGAGGGAAGACAAAATCCAGCTTCTATTAAAATAGAACTCTTTTACTGCAGGCGAGCTATGGACAGACAGGAGGGAGAGACATCCTGTCGAGTTGAGCCCCTGTGTCACGCGGTGAAGCAAGGTATAGATGACGTGTTGTAACGTTACCCGAGATAGTATAACAGTACGTCGAAAGTGCGTATTGTGGTCTGCCTCGAGGGTCGGTCATAGGTGACATACAAAGGAGAAAAATACATCTACATCTACCCTTATAGCCGTAGCTTAACCTAACCTAACCTAACCTAACCTAACCTAACCCAACCCAACCTAAGTAGTAACGGTCCAAGCACAGGGCCTTAGGGTACGCCGCTAGTGAGGCATTATACATATGACGTATAAGTATGGTGTATAGTGAGGCAGTATACAAATGAAGTGTATGTATTATGTATAGTGAGGCAGTATACATATGAAGTGTATGTATGGTGTATAGTGAAGCAGTATACATATGAAGTGTATGTATGGTGTATAGTGAGGCAGTATACATATGAAGTGTATGTATGATGTATGGTGAGGTTAAGGAGTAGGTGAGGTACGTTTCATCACAGGTGTTATTGGCAGCGATTGTGTACAAGAGGTGTTTGTGTTGTAGTGTGAGCTGTGAGTTGGGTATAATGAGCAGCGTGTGGCATAATGAAGCTTCTGTGGTGTGGTAGTGTGGTGGTGTGGTAGTGAGGTGGTGTGGTGGTGTGGTAGTGTGGTAGTGCGGTAGTGTGATGGTGTGGTAGTGTGGTGGTGGTGGTGGTGGTGGTGGTTTGGTGTGGTGGTGTGAATTGGTGGTGGTGGTGTGGTGGTGTGGTGGTGATGATTTGGTGAGGTGTGGTGGAGTGGTGGTGGTGATGTGGTGGTGGTGATGGCGGTGTCTTCAGTCCCCATTCCACCTCTCTCTCCACTCTATCCCCATCCCCTCTCTTCATCCCCCTCCCTTCCCTTTCCCTTCCTTCGTCCTTCGTCATTCCCCATACAACCTCCTACTCCCCTTTCTCCCGTCTTCAGTCCCCAGCCCACTCCCACCCTCTCTCTCCCCATGGTACCCCTGACCGCCCTCCTCAAGATCACAGGTGTCGTGTCTTGGTATAAATCACATTACTGCTGGTCACATCTGCCTAGGACACGGCGGACCGACCATCGCTGTTCGTAATGACTCAAAGGTCCTTCTCACTACCTCTCTCCTGACCTCGCCTGACCTCGCCTGACCTCGCCTGACCTCGGATAAGTAGTAATATGTTATAGCGACCGGCGGGAGAAGCTTGGAGGAGCATCTTCCTTGATAGTAGCGACAGGCATGAGAGGTTTGATATATCGTACGTGGCTACATAATTATGATATTATGTATGTATGTATGTATGTATGTATTAATATGTGTATAGTTTAAAACAATTTTTCCTTTTACAGAGGCAAGTTGATACTTATTTAATGTTGTGTTGTGTTGTGTTGTGTTGTGTTGTGTTGTGTTGTTATTTTTGGTTAGGTTAGGTTAGGTTAGGTTAGGTTAGGTTAGGTTAGACACAATAAAAAAAAACAATAACACGAGAATAAAACATAAAACAAAGAGACACTAAAAAATAAAACAAAAAACTTATACTGAATAGAGTAACACCACAAACAATAAAACAATCAGGGAACATATGGCAGCAAATATCAGATCACCGTGGACAATATACAGCCTCACAACACAGCCTCACAACACAGCCTCTCACACAAACATTGAAGTATGTAAAGGCTGTAGAGACACCAACAACAACCAGTACACGGAGAGAGAGAGAGAGAGAGAGACAGACACTCTCTCTGGTTAAGCTCCTCTCTGCCTCACATTCTTCCCTCTTTACTAGCAGCTGACATCACTGTTATGCTCACGGGACTCTACCAAAAAGAATCTCCTATAGCCAAAGTTTCCTGCCTCGTCGACGTGAACTGGGTGGAGGTGGTGAGTGGGTGGAGGTAGTGGGTGGGTGGATGGAGGTGTGATGGGTGGAATTGAGTATGCAAGGCCCTCCTTTGAATGCATGACCCGAGATACATGATATAGACTGGTAGAGAGAGAGAGAGAGAGAGAGAGAGAGAGAGAGAGAGAGAGAGAGAGAGAGAGGTTAGGGTTTGATAGGTTAGTTAGATTACGTTAAGTTAGATTAGGTTAGGTTAGGTTAGGTTAGGTTAGGTTAGGTTAGGTTAGGTTAGGGTAGGTTAGGTTAGGTTAGGTTAGGTTAGGTTAGGTTAGGTTAGGTTAGGTTAGGTTAGGTTAGGTCCTCAATACCTCCTTCCAATATGTCAGTGAACCAGAAAAAAATATATATTATAAAAATTCCTTTCACTATACACTAACCCTGATCCTTGCCCAGGTGACCCTCCAGTCACCTTGGAGACAAACACCTGAGCCTTTAACGCTCTGGTGGCACTCTCGAGGGACAACACCCCCCCCTACCCCACCTAACCTACCTTCCCACACCCCCCCACACAGCTCTCACCTTCCCCCCTACCTCCCCACCTCTCCCCACCTCCCCACACACCTCCACACCTATCACGAGGGAGTTGACATCCACGTCTTGGTGACTAGGGATGACAGGACGTGATGATGCTGGGGAGATGAGGGAAGGAGAGGAGAAAATAGAGTAGGTGGAGGGGAAGAAGAGTGAGGGGTTGAGTGTCGGACAGTCGAGGAAGGAAGAGATGGAGAGAGAGAGAGAGGGGGGAGGGGTAGAGGGACGAGTTGCTGAGTGATGGGAGAGAGGTAGGGGGAAGGGGATGGGTTGGTGAGTGATGGGAGAGAGGTAGGGGGAAGGGGATGGGTTGGTGAGTGATGGGACAGGAGGAGAGAGTAGTGAAGCATTTAGCTGATTACCTGTTAAGCCCTGACAGTCGTTATCACCTGTTACGTCCTGACAGCTGACCCAAATTCGGTGAGTGACTTAACTTGCTTGCATATTGATGTTGGCGATCGATAATAGGCGGAGAAAATTGGACAGGGAAAGGAGGAGAGGTAGAAGAAGAAGGAGAATAAGTAGAGGAGGTAAAAATAGGAAGAGGGAGAGAAATGAACGAAGAAAGGGGGAGGAAGAGGAAAAAATTATACGTAGAGGAGAAACGAGATGAAATGATGGCGGAAAAGGGAATAAAAAAAGAGAAGGAAGTAGAAAAGAAGGCAGAAGTAGATGTTTAAAACAGAATCAGATCCCTCCAAAACATGAGAAAGGTGACAGGGAGAGAGAGAAAGAGAAGGAGTAGAAGTAGCTGAGAAATATGAAGGAACAGGTAAGGGGAGGAAGGCAGTTGATCGGGGATGGTCGACCGGTGATGGTTGGTGATCCCCTTAACAAGACAATCTCTCCTCCCACCTCCTTCACCTGTGAGCTAAAGCAGACATAAACTTGCTCCACTACTGAGTGTCATCGCCAGAGTGAAAAAAGAAAACCCTTCAGGAACTCAGTGTATTGTTGTTGTTGTTAGCCAAGACGAGGAATACATTACCCAGTAGTCTAAGAGCATTTGAGAGAGAGACAAGTGCTTTTTAAGAGTTTTCAATGAGTATAATTTTAATAATAAGAATTTCACTGCTACAATATAAATTCGTCAGTTTTTTTTTCTTCATCAATGTGTTCTAGATATTCATAGTAAAGAACGTCATAAGGTTGTGCCTCCTGTCTTAGAATCCAATCCTGTCGTATTTTCTTATCTTCTCCCTCTTCTTCCTCTATTATCCTGTTATCTCTCTCTCTCCTCTTGTCATATTGTAGCAGGGAGAGAAGAGGAAAGAGGTGGAGGTGGAGGGGGGGGGGTGGGGGGGGTCAGTCGCAAAGATGGTGGACAGACTGCGGGCGAGGTTGCAGGTGGTCCAGACGAGCACACGGACGACAACAAACCTTCACAAGTCAACACAAACTCGCCAACACAAACACAAGGTTGATGGGAGCTTGGTGGTCACTGCGGTCGAGACGAAGCATCGCCAGGAAGAAAGACTGCGAGCTGTTCCGCCATTGTCAACTTCAGGAATCAAATTGTTTCCCCCGCCGTTTCAATTTAATATTTTCTTAGTTATGTCGTAAAAACTAAATTTATCATTCATATATCTTGTGGTTTATTTGTATGTGTTATCTTACGTTATTTTAATCATTTTAGACGTGTAAAGTAAAGGTTCTATGTATAGTTGGTTGTACAGGTGGTCTCACTGTCTCTCGGGAGCTAATTGATGGTCGGGTCTTCTTGTAGTAGTTGGCTCAAGTTGTTGCCTGGCAGTTTTGTTTGGCAGTGTTGTCAGGTAGTGTTGTTTGAGTGTTGCCTGGCAGTTTTGTTTGGCAGTGTTGTCAGGTAGTGTTGTTTGAGTGTTGCCTGGCAGTTTTGTTTGGCAGTGTTGTCAGGTAGTGTTGTTTGAGTGTTGTCTCGCAGTTTTATCTGTCAGTGTTATCTGTCAGTGTTATCTTAATGTTTATACAGTATACAAAAGGTAGGATTCACTATAAAAAACTACAATATATTCCATCCTTTATACAGTACATCACGCCTCTCTCCTCACTAAAGGATCATCATCTTGAGTTAAGTCACAAGTGGATCACAAGGCTTTAAGGATCACATTCTTAATTTGAAATTTATTTGATTCAAAGAGAATTTTGAGGAATTTAAAGCTAATGAGTGTTTTAAACTTTATAAAATATTTAACAGAATTGTATATTAGATAAACTCTGATAAACTATTCAAGATGTGTGTGTGTGTGTGTGTGTGTGTGTGTGTGTGTGTGTGTGTGTGTGTGTGTGTGTGTGTGTGTGTGTGTAAAGAGGACCTTACAATCATTTATAAGATAGTGTCTCAAATGTAGACTCCTCCCACCCCCTCCCAGTCCCTAGGAAGGTAAAACACCGCCGCTCACCAACACCCGGACCGATCAATTTCCGTCCACCACCTATGAATATTAATTACAAACTTGTTTTTAACCAAATTATTCATGAAACAATTTTAATGAGTTTTGTGACGGAGAAGAGGAGAGGCTAGTGGAGCCATCCATTAATTAACAAATTGCCTAAAGCACTTGATAATCCACATTCAATTGCCTAATATAATTAATGTTTACCAATAATATTACCCAGACATATTGTTGAGTTCCTGTCAGTTCTTAAAACATTTATCAGTACTAACTCTTGGGCTCTCTGGCCGACCTGTTTTACTAATGAGAAAATTGTATTATAAAAAGGATAGAAATATGAAAGAGAATTAAGGTGTGGGCAGCAGTGGGGTATAACTCCTGGCCCAACACCACCTCCTCTACTATAAGCCGGCCCCTGGGTAAAGATGCCTCCGACCCGCCAATACCGAGTGTTGGCCGCTTCAGGTCAACACCGCCCGCTCCACCCACACCACTCACACCTCCCAACCCACCCACACACGCACGCACCATTCACCCACACATCACCCACACCGACCACACTATTTCACCCACCCACATCACCCATACCAACCACCCACACCACCCACCAGTGCTGCATATAAACTAACACTGATCTTAAAGGTGAGATGCACAAACACCACCCCGATTGTTAACATTGTGCAAGGGTTAGGTTAGGTTAGGTTAGGTCGTCTTCAAAGCATGAGAGAGAGAGAGAGAGAGAGGGGGTGGGGTGGGGGGGGGGTAAGGAGACAGAAAGCATATGAGAAATACTCGAGTCACTTGAATAAAAATATATATTTGGAGGATATCTTGTTCTCGTGTGTGTGTGTGTGTGGGCGGGGGGCTGGATTACGAGGATGCTTGACCATCTTCACTCTCATTACTGTGACGACCCCTACTATGACGACCCCTACTGTGACGACCCCTACTGTGACGACCCCCTTCTGTGACGACCCCTTTCCTTGACGACCCCTCCCTTTGACGACCCCTGCTGAAAAACATAACAAACAATAATAGTCGTTTCTGTTCATTTTCTAAATATAATATGACGGAAATATTACTGTAGGTGTATTTCATTTCGTAAAAGAAAAATACTAAATTTATTTTATTATATTGTCCGGAAATATGAAATCATTACTTTTACCTTGTTGTCATTATACACCTAGTGGTTAGAGAAACGACCAATCAGATGCAGTCGTTCTAGCTTATAGTTATTTGTTGTTCCTGCACGTGACAACAGGGAAACAGTTTAATACGTCACCAGCAGGATTAAATACAACGACAGTATTATATTGCACGCCTCTGTTTACTGAGAAGCATTACCTACCCAGAAACACCAGTGAAATCAACAGTCACTCGCTTGATACATTAAACAGAAAAAATTATACCGAGTGATTATGAGAGCGTGAGCGTCATAGCGTAGTCATAACATCACTTTAATCGACATATCAAGCAAGTGACTAAATAATAACTGGGAGAATAATACCTAAGTTAATTTCACCAGCAGCCACTGTACTCGACGCTTGTGAATCACCAGCATCATATGCAGGTGTTACTATAGATCAATACTCGGGTAACTCTTTCGTAGTATAGTATTAACAGGTAACATTAAAAGGGTTAACCAAACACTAGACCTGACTCTGTTATAACAAGGCAAATATTGTAGTACTGAACGAGGTGATTTATATTAACTTTAGTGTGATAAGTTTAAAACAATTATTATTATTATTATTATTATTATTATTATTATTATTATTATTATTATTATTATTATTATTATTATTATTATTATTATTATTATTATGTGTGGATGTATGATGCTTCAGGTGTGCATAGACCATAGTCCTTGGTGGAACAAGTGTGATCTGACAGGTGTAGGCACAGTGAAGAAATATTGATTGATTGATTACAGGTGTGGTGACAGGTAGGCTAAAGTCAAGGGTTGGATAATAATTAATGTGACATTTTACCTTTACACTAAATTATATCGTGAAGAGCTGAGATAAAGTTGGGTATGCTATCCCTGAGGTGTGTGTGTGTGTGTGTGTGTGTGTGTGTGCTGGAGGATGGAACGTGACTTGGATATCAGGAGAGGTTGCCAATATAAATGATTCTGGTCACTGATTGGAAGGTATCATGAGAATATTCTGTGTATTAGGATCGCTTCACGTTGTATGTTTGGTGGTTTTTGGACATACATACATACATACATACATACATACATACATACATCTCAATAATTTTCATACCGTCCATACTCTTCATCTCTCCCTCTCCCGTTTCCTAGGGCTGTAGCATGTATAAAACCCCACTGGATCAACCTTATGATAGCTCAGATACACGTATAGGTGATGGTATTACACACCTTAGTATTAAACAAATTTTCCGTGTTCATATAGTAGACTAAAGAATATATTTGGATTTTTCTCTAGGGTGAGACACTGTACATGAATAAAACAGGAAAGTTATGGAGATTCTAATTTCCTGAGAGAGAAATACAATATTGCGAGACAAGTTTAACTTTTAGCCTTATTTCCTGAACACTCACAATGGAGACTGGTATTATAATTAATTTTACCTTGTCGTCTTCTGGTTGTAGTGAACGACACATGGGGTTACTAGTGACAGGTGTCGTCCAGCCTCCAGAACCACGCCCCGCCTCGCCCCGTCCCGCTTTGCCCCGCCCCGCCCCGCCTCGCCCCGCCCCACCCCGCCCCGCAGCGTCGTGCAGTCTGTTCATCATCAACCAACCCCGAGACTGACATATAACAGTCTGAGTTTACCGTAGGTCTCAGGTTTCCCCAGGTCTTGATGTACTTAACTCAGTTGATGACTTTACCAGCTGTGTGTGCTCCTCATTATCCCCTTGAGCTATGCGTGTGACAGAGTGTTAATTTTATTTTATAATTGCTTCTCGTTCTGTTTCCAGCACGCTCTTGTGTCAATTATTTGTACTTGTTCCTTTGTTCTCAGGATCTGCGTGTTGCTGTCTTATGCATCAGAAATTGCCTCATTTCTCCATAATTTGTTTAATCTGTTCGAGTAGTTGTTTGTTGATCGTGTGGGTACTAGTGTCAGGGTCTTGGATACAACTGTTACTGGTGGAAGGTCGTTCAGTGGCGGTTTTACGTCAAGTTTATACAACCCCCCAAAAAATTGTGTATATACAGTAAGTTGATCTAACAGAATTAAGTCAGTCGTGTCTCAATTATCTATCTTTAATGGGAGTCTTAGAATCTGACCAGTACAGGGAGGATCTTACCTACACTGAACACAACTCCAGTAAACATAGCCACTGTGTACCACCACCTTAATACTCCTTTTCTCCAACGAGTTTAGATCCAAGACCGAATTATCTCCTCCCGAGGTCACATCCCTCACTGAAACCTTCCCAGAGATCACAACTGACTCACGTCCTTCTCACAGTCAAGGAACCAGATGAACAGAAGGATTTTTTACTTCATTGCACCTTAAGTCATCTTACACTCAGAAGAACAAACAGAGATCCTCATCAGAAGCACCACCTGTGTCCCCGTGAAGCAGAAGGTTGTCTAAACTTGTCAGCGTCTGACCTGCCTCATGTACAACAACCATTATGAGCGAGACAATATTCGTGACTATCCTGTTTATGATGTCATCTGTCACAAGCCGGAGATACGTCAAGTTTACTGCACTGATCCATCTCAAGAGTTTACTATACTCCTGTCTTAGTAGAGAAACACAGGGATAAACCCACTTAATGTTCTATAAGATTGTATTATGGAAACACACAACGTCTCTATGGTTAGATCAGAGTATTTTAACATACATGAAACATAGCTTGGCTGGTCTCTAGGGTAGAACAGCGTCTGGGTTATAGAAGATGGAGCGGTCCCCAGTGTTTTCTCCCCGTGTGGACTGACTCAACTGTGGAGGGCGTGACCCAGTGTTTTCTCCGTGTGTGGGCTGACACTACTGTGGAGGGCGTGACCCAGTGTTTTCTCCCCGTGTGGGCTGACGCTACTGTGGAGGGCGTCACCCAGTGTTTCCTCCGTGTGTGGGCTGAGGCTACTGTGGAGCTGAAACATGCATTTAACAGTATGCGGCCGCTTGTGTTTAATGCATGTTTCAGCCACTCCTTTGTTGTGCCATTCTGTATGCGTGTGTGTGTGTGTGATAATAATAATAATAATAATAATAATAATAATAATAATAATAATAATAATAATAATAATAATAATAATAATAATAATAATAATAATAATAATAATAATAATAAACGGTTTATTAATAGAGTTGCAGCCGGTGGCTAAAAATATACAAACTTACATTTGATTTAGACATAATGATATGCGTTGAATACATTTACAGGGCTGTACGGTACATAAATCAGGAGTTGTTTATTATTTTAACAATAGATGGGATGGTGCTATTCTTATATCTATCAGTGCGGGCTCTTATGGGCTGAATTTTGTTGTAGTGGCGGACTGCGGGAGGTGGGTGGGGGGCTGCAGGTGGCAGGAAGTGGCGATGAAGAGGGTGGTGCAGTAGTCTACTGCCAAACCTTGCTAGTGCTTGGTGGTGGAGGTCACTGAGGGATGGCATTTCCAGGGTGGAGAGAGCGTCGATGTAGCCGGAGTAGTCTGCGCCGAGCATGATTCAGCAGGCCCTTTTCTGTACCTTCTCTAGCCGACGTTGTTGGGTGGAGTTGAGAGAAGACGGCCAGGCTGGTGACGCATACGTTAGTTTGGGGAGAATAAAGGCGTTGTATATAGTCCTCAGCTCTGGCGTGGGTGTCCCAAGCGACCTAAGTCGTCGTAGCATGTAGAGACGGTGTGTGTGTGTGTGTGTGTGGGCGTCACTGTTAATAAGGTAGGTCGGTCAGTGGTGATTGGTTTGCTCCATGAGAGGCACCACCTGACACTGTGGACCTCTGTCAGGTATTTATAGTCCCTCTATCTCGTGCGGGAACAAGGTCAAGTGTGTCTCAGTATTTGACTTTAATGTATATGTGTATGTATGTATGTATGTATGTATGTATGTATGCATGATTTTTTCATAGATATTATAATTATTATTATTATTATTATTATTATTATTATTATTATTATTATTATTATTATTATTATTATTATTATTATTATTATTATTATTATTAACAATACGATTATCACACACACACACACACACACACACACACGTACCAGGGAGGGACCACACGTGTCTCCACATCTTCTTCAGCTTGTTTTTATTATTAAGACATAAATCCTTCGAAAGTTAAGATGATGAGCTCGTGGTGGAAGGTAAACAAATGAGATGACCAGACGGTGGCCATCTTATAAGACCTCACTGCTGGTCTTAAGGGTGTGCTGGTCAAGAGGGCCCGCTGGTCGCGAGGGCCCGCTGGTCGCGAGGGCCCGCTGGTTACGAGGGCCCGCTGTGTCCCGCGAAGAGTTAATTAGATAGGACGGCAGGTGAGCCTCTCTGCCTTGGCTCCGGCGGGTCTGGGAGTAAACAATTTATTCTTGATAGTTAAAAACTTTTCTAGGGGGAAAAATAAAACGAGTTTACCAGAACATGGAAAATTTAGTTGTAATTATAAACGGGTGGAAATAAATGAACACATTGATACCCTTGAGTCAACCCGGAGCTTGACTCACTACCTAACCTAACCTAACCTAACCAACTAACTTGACCTTAACAAACCCTAACCTAACTTAACCTTCACATAACCTAACCTACCACCTTATACATCCTAATCTGGCCTGACTTTACATGTTAATTTAGGTCCGGGTTAACAGAGACTAGTTTTGTACAGACCGTCTACCCATTGTGAGTTGACTACTGCTGCACACTCACACACACACACACGCATACGACCTCCGGGGGGTGGGAAGGACGTGTTATCTGGCCCCTCCAGTACCTGCTACAGTACATCTTGTATACCCTTTGTCCTCACACCGGCATGTTTTAAAGAATATAAGGGACTTCCCGCTGTTTCTCACCGAGTGTTAAGTGCATCTGATTACGCTCTCTTCTCCTTGTGTACTGTTGCATCACCTGGCCTGTGTACTGTTGCGTCACCTGGCCTGTGTAATGCTGCCTCACCTGGTCTGTGTACTCTGCGTCACCTGGTCTGTGTAATGCTGCTTCACCTGGTTCAGGCATCGCAGCCGTTCGAAGCCTGTAATGCCGTTTCGTCGTTATCTCAGATGTAGCAGGGTATCCCCCCCTCCACCCCCCATTGGTCATACATAGTAATATGGAGTTTGCTTTCAGTGGGTTGTGAGGCAATGACATGTTCTCTTCACCAACAACAAAAGTGACGTCGTAACCTGTTTATAGACACTTTCACCTCTCCCCACACCAGTCAGCTCCTAGTAGTGGTCACCGTGAGCTACTCTACGTGTTGTGATCATTGGTGCTTCTTCATAGACCAAGTGAGAATAACACAGTTTATGTTTAAGCACCTGAACTTCTTTACTAAACCTTCGTAACCTTAACAGGATGCAAAAGCTAACATTCACCTATTTTATCTGAGTGACGCAATATAGTTACTTGATTTGCTGGGAGGAAGAGAAGCGTCACTGTCAGGTACTGTTGTTCTTACGCTCTTCTCGCCGTCGTCAGTGTTCCTTAAACCTTACTGATCAGGTCATAAAAGATTAATACTCGGTGTTTCCTTTAATGTTTCCTGAAAGCATAAGATATAATCACACTTCTCACTCTCTTACCTGTGATGGAGTGGTATACTTCCACTTCACCTGCGTTGCTGCGGTATCACAAACCTGCCAGCAAGATGATGTGTCTCATATCTCAAGTCAGAGGCGGCACATGTCTCTCTCTTTCTCTTTACCTGTGTTTATCAATGAGAGAGATGTTGGGTAGTGCTCTCTTCGTTACAAGGTTCTGTAGTGGAGGATCGCATATGGAATAACCTTCGTGGTGCCTTTAAGTCATCTCGTGCGCCTCTATACACGAAGACTGTACTAATGTAAATATGAGGAAAAATGTGGGAGGGACACGACTTGGGGAGGAAGAGGAGGGTAGGTCATGGAGGTCAAGGTGATACGTGTCCCAGAGTACTAAGTGTCCCAGATATGCTTGAGTACATGTCCCAGAGAGTCGTGCTCCCCAAGGTGTCACATATCCCAGGGTGCCACATGTCCCGCGGTGCCACACGTCTCGGGTGGGGTCACAGTGTCAGCAGCAGTTCAAGGAAACCATTGTAATCAGGTTTATGACCAGTTTGATGCTGTTGGTTTACGTGTTTGTGGTAGGGATGATGGTAATGGTAATGGTGGTGATGGTGCTGGTTATGGTGGTGGTGATAGGGATGATGGTAGTGGTGATGGAGAGTGTGGTACTGGTGATGATTGTAGCGGTGGTAATGGTGGTAGTGGTATAGCCAGGTCCTCTTCCTCACATGTCTACACTAACCACTACACATCCTCCTCCTCCTCCTCCTCCTCCCTCCTCCCTCCCTCCTTCCTCTCTCCTCCTCCTCCTCCTCCTACTCTCCTTCCTCCTCCTCCCTCCTCCTCCTCCCTTCCTCTTCCTCCCTACTCTTCCTCCTCCTACCTCCTCCTCCTCCCACACCCCTTCACCTCAATACTCAACCCGCAATAATTACATTACAGTGTCCTCCGTCACCAGTCAACTCACACGACCCCTCCCCCACCCCCACACGCGTGACCTCACAAACACACCCGCCCACACGCGTCGCATCACACACCCACACCCGCCCACACGCGTCACCTCACACACACACCCGCCCACCTCCTATAGAGAATGTAAGAGTGACACAACCATCGATGCTACTTCGTTACCAGAACTATAGATGACAGAACATCTAATACTTCCCCATACTGAGACCGTAGATGGCGAAGTATCGAATCCTTTATGTTACTTAATTATCCTTTTGTTTCAATGTAGTTGATTATCTTATTCGTCACGAGAATATAAATGACGAGAATATAAATGACAGAAGTTAAAAATTATGTTATCACTGAAGGTTTAAATGGTTACCTTCATCAGTGAGAATATACCTGATAAAACATTAAACGCTCATAGTTTACCTAGAATATAAATAACAAAACATCAAGTATTGTTCTCTTAAAGAAAATATAAACGTTAGAACATTAGCTTCTACTTGACTATAGATGACATAAGTGGTTAGATATCAAAGTCTGTCGTTTTTGTACAGAAAATATAAACACTAAGACATCAAATTCTCTCTGATAATAATTGAGACGTAAGAGTCGTAAAGATTCAAATTATATTTATTTACTGAAATTATAACCCAGACACCACACACGCACTACAAAACTACAGCACAGGTGACCAAACACACTCTGTCAATACTGCTGTACTTGTGAATCCTGTGAAAATAGACTTACTAGTTACTTACGAGGAAATAAAAATTAATGTCTTATGTTTCAAGGTACTTTAAGGTCATGTAGGGGAGTCATGGCTCTTCTCTCTTGGGCAAGGTCAGGTCATCTAAAGGTCATGTTGTTTGGGGGTCATGTCGTTAAGTTGTCATGTCGTTTGGGGGGTTAGATCATTTAGACTTTAGAGGTCATGACGTTTGGGGGGGCCAGGTCATTTAGAGGTCATGTCATCTCGGGGTCAGGTCAGGTCATCCAGAGGTCATCGACTGACACCGGCCTCACCTCTGATCGCCAACAAGCACTTGATATTGATTAAATCATTATGTAGTGTGTGTCGTGAGGAGGAGGGGGAGGAGGAGGAGAGGAAGAGGGAGGAGGGGGAAGAAGAACAGAAAGACGTAAAAAAGGAGAGAAGAAGAAAATGAAAAGGAGGGAGAAGAATAGGAAGAGGGGGGAATAGGAGGCGGGAAGGAGGAAGAAGATAAAACGAAAGAAAGAGAAAAGGATAGAATACAATAAAAAAGAGAAGGAAGGAGAGGAAGAGAAAAGAAAGAAATCAGGAAGTATAGATAAGCAGAAGGAGGAAGTCAGCGTTAAACAAACTCAGAGATAAAATAGTGGTCAGTGCACAGGAGTAGTAGCACACTCGGGGACTGCTGTATGACCTTTATTTAATATGCACCCTCTGTTCCATTATCACCTACCACTCTGTAGAAACTCCCTGATAAACAATAGTACAAGTGTCTCATATAAAAAAAAAGATACGTTTATTATAACTTTTGTTTTGTTATTTTCTGCACAACAAAGGTAAGATAATTAGGACAGGTGGAATTAATTGATTATTTTCTTAAGATTTCGTTTGTTTTAGGGATGTTAATGACAGGTAGACCCTCGATGGTGATGATCATCTGTCTATCTGTCTGTCACCAATACTCTCTCCTGTACAATATCTGTATCTCTATCTCTCTCTGTCTCTCTTTCCTTCTCTTTGTTGTTCTTTATATCCTTTCAATAATTCTGTTTTTTTTGTCTTTATCAGATCCACCAATTGTTTGTCTTTATACCTGTCTCTTTGTCAATCAATTATCTCTTCTTTACACACACACACACACACACACACACACACACACACACACACACACACACACACACACACACACACACACACCAAAGTTTCCTCCTTATTTGACAGTATGAACCCGGGTTAAAATTATTATATAGATAACCTTTAAATCTTCTTTGACCAATCGTGTATAATAGAAGGTCAAGGCCTAAAACAAGCAAAGCTCACCCTTGCTGTCTATGTCTTCCTCACCTGAATGTGTATGTGTTTGTGACAGTGAATTCGTATGTTTGTGAGAGGGAGATAATTCGTATGTTTGTGAGAGGGAGATAATTCGTGTGTTTCTGAGAGAGAGAGAGATAATTATATAATTCGTGTGTTTGTGAGAGGGAGATAATTCGTGTGTTTGTGAGAGAGAGAGAGATAATTATATAATTCGTGTGTTTGTGGCGTGTAGAGATGTGGTAGCGTGTAGGGAGATAGTGGCGTGTAGGGACTTGGGTAATGGTGTGTAGGGACTCATATAATGGCGTGCGGAGAGGTACTCTTCTTCACCACTAAGGTTATGTGTATCAGAGAGGCTTACCAATGCTTCTGTGGACACCTGTGATGAAGAGCCTCACCTGTAGCGACACTGACGCCCACACCTCTCAACACACCCATATAACTACGACTATACGTGCCATACTGCGCTGTTACATCCCCTGTTGCTTTAAGTTATAACTACGATTATACATGTTACACTCTTATGTGCCTATTGTTGTGCCTTATAACTATTAAGTGCTATACTGGTACGTACAGTACAGCTGGGGACATTTCCGACTGGTACACCCAGCGTTGTCAATCTATCCTCTCCGTAAGGTGTGAGCACCCCAAGAGTATTGTCGCGTGAATCCGAAGCATTCACGAGGGGGCCAGTGGGTAAGTAGGTGGCGGGTTATGAGGGTTGAGGGGGGGGGGGTGTTCGGGGCAAGAGGGATGATAAAGGGTTAAGGAGTTACTTATGGGTTTACAACACAGTGTTTTTTTAAGGAAGGACATAAATACGTTGGATAAAAAGCAAATTATGTGTAAAATGTCTTGGTGCGTAAATGGTGGTATTCCCAGCTTGTACTACAAGACTGAACGAGCGATTCTATTCATAATTATTGTTTTTATGCGTCTTGGGTAATCTATGGGTGATAGAGGGGACGGGCTGGAGTCTCTCAATATGGTGTTCTTTTATGACGGGGTGACTTTTATGGACCAATAAATAACGAATATATTTGAATCTATTTACATAGGCATCAAATTCTTACTATAATGTAATTTTCAATAAAATCGTACCCATGAAGTTGCCAAACTACACATATTATAAATAAATTAATGCGTGAATGACAATGATAAGTCAGTTGGCAGCAGTTCCACTGCCAGGTAGGTATTAGTCACTCCACATTTGATGAGTTGATCCCAGCAGCCGTCACCCTGAAGACTGATGACTTCACTACTCATATATTTATGTGCTGGATCTCTGTGTGGGTGCCTGGTCCAGGCTAACTAGTGTTGGTGGTAAAGTCATGCTTAGTACTTAATCAGTAAACTACCTCATTTATTATGGTTTTTCTATAATGTTTTGCTATTTTGCGCATCAATTTCAAATAACAGTTACTCAGTAACAGGTCCCTACTTTAGACACGAAGTAACAATTAATTTTTGTCAGTTTTTTATTTAAAATATTGTTGTTAGCACAAAGCAATGGCTGCCATTTATTCACTGAGTAGTTTATGTTTGCTCTCATTCACAGGTTGATCAGTAGTCGTAGCCTCGCACAGGTCCCTCTGTTATTATGGTTGTTGGCAGGTTAACATACAGATGTAATTCATTATTATTCAACGTAGCACCCACGAAGGTTACTACATAGACACATATAAAGTTTGGTTTTAAAAATAATTGTCTATAGAGACGTTTGTGTCTTGCTAAAACATACTAGCAATTGTTGGGAGCAGCCTCTCACCTTACCTTCCTCTCTCCCGGGCTGTGATTGTTGGCAAATTTGTATTCAATATTCTGTAACTATGATATTTATGAATGTCTAAATAAATGGTTCAGTTAGAAGATCCAACGAACTTTATGAAGATGGCAGTCGAAGTGTTACGAGTTTGTGACAATGGTTGTTTGCCGTTAGCTCAAAACAACATAATATTATTTTACATATTACATGTTTGAACAACGTTAAGGCTTTGTATACTTCTTTGTTTACATATGCTCTCATAGATCGGTTGATGTAGTATGGGAGTTAATCACACTATACACCTAGCTGGCTCAGGGTCAAGCTCAGAGGGTTTACATCTGTCTTTCTGATGACTTGAGTGATTATCCTAACATGATATTTATGCTTAAGAAGTTTATTGAAAGAATATTTTAGTTGTAGTCTTCACTGATATTAAGGTGATGTAGATTTAGTGCTAATAATAAGTTACATGTTGCTTAGGTGTATAACGTGAAAGCATTATGTACACGAAGAAATATGTAAAGCAAAAACAACATTACCAGACCATGAAATGAGTAATATTATCAAGTTGCTTTAAAATATTCAGATCTGAGGCTTTTAAATGTACCTCACGTCTCACCGAGTAACTCAGAGGCTTCAGATTTATACTCCGATACTGTTGGGGTTCACACCTCACCAAGAGAGTGGATTGACAACGCTGAGTGTACCAGTCGGAAATGTCCCCAACTGTACCCCGTAGCTCTACCCGATAAGGATGACTATATGTGATATACTTTCACGTTCTCTGTTCCTCTGCCTCATGAATACAACTATCAATTACTATACTGGCGTGCGTCCTGGTGCTCTCTCTCATCAACTACGACTGTACCCTCACACAATTCCTCTAATGATGGAAGTCAATCAGGTTTCTACTCAGGCATTTCCTACTCTGCTTCTACTGAGCTTTGAAACATCACATACATAACTCTCGTATATACTGAGTGCATTTATTGAGTGTGTCGATTGAGTGCATTTATTGAGTGTATTTTATGAGTATGTTTACTAAGTGTGTTTATTGAGTGTGCGTTTATTAATTGTGTGTATTGAGTGCGTTGAGTGATATGAAAATGTTTTTAAATTCGTCTCCACTTCGGGAAATACAAGGTGATTTTCCTCTTGATAATGAAAAATTATGAAAAATTCAGTTATATTACAGTGTGTTTAATCACGACATGAGATTTATTTGTTTAATTTTTCATTTTTATTTATTTAGATTAATTATGTACGAATTACTACAGGTTTAATTTACTGTTTTATATTATATACCCTTAAGTATGATGATTTAATCCTTTGAGTACGTCGACTTAACCCTTAGAGTACGTCGATTTAATCCTATGAGTACTTTAACGTTAACACCACTGCTACCACCATCCTCGACCATCACCGCCATCACCACTTCCACCATCACTACCACCCTACCACAATATTCCCCCTCCCTTATCACAATAACTACCACCACCACCATAACCCTCTTCTCCTCACCACACTACTACCACCACCACCATAACCCTCTTCTCCCCACCACACTACTACCACCACTACCACCATCAGCAACACCCACCATGGAGGAGCCGCCTGACGAAGGGTTCTTGACCATCGCCGTCGTCGTTACACCTAACAAGCGCAGGTTCAACGTCATGGGTGGGCGGGGGTGGGTGGGTGGTGGGGGGGGGCAGAGGGGCAAGAAGAGTGGCAGGAATGGTTAAGGAAGGTGGACGAGCGAGGGGAAAGGTAAGGGGAGGTCTGGACAGAAGGAAGGGGTTTGGGGACTCGAGCAGTGGGATGGGTGAGGGGGAGGGAAGAGGGACAGGGGAAAGTTGAAGAGAGAGGGATAGATAGGAGGGGGGAAGAGGAGGAGGAGTCAGGTATATCCAGGTTAAAGAGGGTGAGGAGGGGGGAAGAGGAGGAGGAGTCAGGTATATCCAGGTTAAAGAGGGTGAGGAGGGGGGAAGAATGGGAGGAAGACGAGATGGAGGGAAGGGAGCAAAGGAGTAAGGCGAGGAAGAGTGGAGGGAGGAAATGCTCATCTACTGGTATAATAATGACTGGGTGTGTGTGTGTGTGTGTGTGTGTGTGTGTGTGTGTGTGAAAGGTAAGAGGTTAGCCTGTATAGTAGTGGGTGTTAGACTCGCTAGGTCCACACACACACACACACACACACACACACACACACACACACACACACACACACACACACACACAGGTCAAGCCTCGGAGGGATAACTAAATGTCAAAAGGTTACTACCAGTAAACTTTGAAGAAACAGACACGAAAAATAAAATCAAAATCAAACGTAAAAGAACAGGAGATTACTTATTGTTCTTATTAAACAACAATAAATGTGAGAATCAGTACGAGACAGACAGACAGACAGTCACATAGTCAGACAGATAGATAGATAATGTAAAAGTATTAATTTAATAAAGAAAAGATGAAAGATAATACATTGAACGTACTAAAACTCCTTACTGAACCAAGGGTAGCGTCATTCAGCCCAGCGCGTCACTCAGCCCAGCGCGTCACTCAGCCCAGCGGGTCACTCAGCCCAGCGGGTCATTCAGTCCAGCAGGAATATTCGTAGTACAATTGCTACCAAGTCTAGGAAGGGACGTTGTTGGTGGTAAATATCACATGATATTTGTCCAGCAGTGATGCCAGAACGACAGGTAGGGTGAACCCGTGTACACACCTGTTGTTTCACGCACTGTCTATAGGCCTTTGTCACCACGTGTGTCTCTATGTGTGGCGATTTTGATGACGTAATTTATGTTGTTCTTGTTTTATATGCTGGAGTACGTGTGTTATATAATGCAGGTGTTGGGGTGAGGAATAAACTTAATAAACGGTAAGTTCTTTGAGCTCTGATTAGGTACAGTGTATAAATAAGGTGTCCCAGAAAAAGTTCCTGCCTCCCTCCCTCCCTGCCTGCTCCTTGTCTCCCTCCCTCCCTGCCTGCTCCTTGTCTCCCTCCCTCCCTGCCTGCTCCCTGAGACACTGTGAGTTGGAGGGAGGGAACGGGCTGGGAGGGAAGGAGACAAGGATCAGGCAGGGAGGAAAGGAAGGAGGGAGGGAGCAGGCAGGGAGGGAGGGAGAACATAAGAACATATAAGAACATAAGAATGGAGGAAACTGCAGCGGGCCTATTGGCCCATACTGGGCAGTCCCGTTTACACCCAACCCCTATTGCTCATATGAGCATCCAACCTATGTTTGAAGCTATTCAGCGTATTCGAGTTAATGATGATATTTGGTAACTTGTTCCATTCATCCACTACTCTGTTTCCAAACCAGTGTTTACCTATTTCACGCCTAAATCTAAATTTGTCTAATTTAAAACCATTGTTACGAGTTCGCTCCTGGTTGGATAGTTTGAGTACCTTTGTAATGTCCCCTTTGTTTAGCCCTGCCTTCCACTTATACACCTCTATCAGGTCGCCCCTCGCTCTACGTCTCTCAAGGGAGTGCAAATTAAGATGCTTTAACCTGTCTCTATACTCAAGGTTCCTAATGCCCGGGATTAGTCTTGTCATTCTCCTCTGAATTCTTTCCAAGGATTCTATATCCATTCTGTAATACGGTGACCAGAACTGAACTGCGTAATCCAGGTGTGGTCTCACAAGAGCAAGATACAGTTTTATTTCACAGCTGTATCAAGTGTAACGAAAACAATAAGAACTTCCATATTCCCTTATAATTCTGTCCCTTTCCTTGGTAACTGTCCACCACACTCCCCCCCCCCCCTTCCTCAACCACGAATGAGGGTCGAGTTCGTTCTCCAGTTTCAGACTTCTGTCCCAGGTAATTCTAACAGCTCATTATTTGTCTTTGGTATGCAAGCCAAGCTGAATTTCAATCTCGTTAAGGAGACTATTCTTGGCTGGCACCCAGAGGCCCTGTGCTGCCCACCCCCACCTCCCAGGAGCATCTCTTAATCTCATACTCTGTTGTTAACTGTAGGTCTGTCTAGTTCGTTGTTTTATCCCACATGAAGAGATTTGTGTTTTTCTTTATCGCACCAAACACGAGGGTACCTGTGTGTGACGTAGGCGCCCTTCATTACTGTGGTGGGAGCAGAAGTGTCTAGTAACTAGGTAACACTACTTCGTCGAGGGTTTGTTGACAGTCGATGGTTCTGTTGACAGTCGGGGGTTCTGTTGACAATCGAGGGTTCTGTTGACAGTCGATGGTTCAGTTGACAGCTAGGGCTTCAATTAGTAACAATTGCTACACCTTTCTCCTCCCACTGTCATCCTTGTCGTTTCACTGTCATTTTTTGTCATCTTTCTCACTGTCGTCCTTGTCATATTTTTCATTTTACTGTAATCCTTGTCATCCCTTTGTTATCCTGCCATGCCACTGTCATCCTGTCATGCCACTTTCAACCTATCATGCCACTGTCATCCTGTCAAGCAACTGTCATCCTGTCATGCCACTGTCAACCTGTCATGCCACTGTCATCCTGTCATGCCACTGTCATCCTGTCATGCCACTGTCAACCTGTCATGCCACTGTCATCCTGTCATGCCAATGTCATCTTGTCATACCACCATCACTCAAGATAACATTATTGATGGATCTTTTCTGCATTAAATTCATCCTTGATTAATCAACTACCTTACCCAATTTAGTATCGAATTCTTAATGATTTTTTCCTAAACTTCTTTGACTCAGTTCAATGTCAAGACGTCCTGGCCAAATGCAAATAAAAAACACATGAATACGTAATTGTATGGAATATCTCAAGACACCACTGAAATAACTTTTATTACAGGCGTCTTGAAGCTCCTATGTAAATTCAATCTGCATAGGAATCCGACTCAGAGACGCGAACGCCAGGGAGTTCTTAAAGACGGAACGACTGTCAACAAACTAGATATTATTCTTTTTTCTCATGTTTCTTTTGTTTTTATTACTGGGTTGTTTTGTGTTTTTTTTGGCGTGTTTTATATTTGTTTGTTTTTTGTCTTTTAGTGTTTTTGTTATATGTCTTGTTGATTTTTATAATTGATAATGTTTTCTTGGTGTTGTTCTTATAGTATGGATTTTCATTTCAATTTAATTATAATATATTTAATGGATTTTCCTTTCCCGCCCTGTGCCACTTCCCTTGAACTTTCCTCCCTCCTTCCCTCCCTCCCTCCCTTCCTCCTTCCCTCCCTCCCTCCCTCCCTCCCTCGTGTCCTACCTCATGAAGTTACGTATGAGTGGCATTAGGTTAGGTTTCATGAAGGTGTGTTTAGGTGTACATGAATTGTAACCTACTGTCCGATGTTTCTAAATAAGTATTGTATTGCGCCTAATGGTGTACCACATTTGTACTCAGGGTTGGGGTCTTATTTATTAACCCCATGAGTACGATGACTTAACCCCTTGAGTACGACGACTTAACCCCACAGAGTATAAAGTTATCGTACTCAAGGAAATAGGTCATCGTAATCAAAGGGTTGGGTTAAGAACTCATGTCAAGAGTTCTTACTCACCACACACTGTCAGATGCACCTATATATCCCCGTGTAGTTTATGTGACTCGGTGGCACCATATGGCACTGTTGGTGTGCCTGATGACAACTGGCACCTTATATTCTGTTATTCTTACTGGGCTCTACTGTCATATTGAATGGCAGAGTTTATACCATATTTAAGTGTGTGTGTGTGTGTGTGTGTGTGTGTGTGTGTGTTTGTGTGTGTGTGTGTGTGAGTGTATGTTATTCCGATAATGAATAACCAAAGTAAACAAATTCTTAACACTTACACAGACACAAACAAGAAAACTGCATGAACCTAATAAATAATAAGGATAAAAAAAACAGTATTTTATGTCATTTACTTTGGCCATGATAATAAGGGAACACCAGTAATAGATATATTCAATGGGTGAAATAATTAGCATAGGAGGGCAGGTGGGAGCCAGACGAGAGGACAGGTGAAGGAAATGAAATGTTGTGATCTCTCGTGATGCACAATATGAGAGGATTAGTGAAGACAAACCCGAAGAGTTTTTTTTTTAAGCAGGGAGAGAAGTTAATCCGAGTCATTCACAATTTAACCCATTTTATTTTTTTTCATTATTCCTAATTATGTAATTTTTTTTCTGATACATCCGAATTATATACCATTTCTGTTCCTATAAATCCGATTCACATAACAGGTGTTTTTTTTCTGATACATCCGAATTATATACCATTTCTGTTCCTATAAATCCGATTCACATACTATTTTGTCTTATCATCTGAAATTTGTACCACTTGATTATCGTTCTTGAAAGTTAATCCGACTTACCAGTAAAAAAAAAAAGTCAATTATTCCGTTTTTTAAGGTGGGAGGGGAGGTGGAGGGCGGGTTATGCAGCATAGAAAACTTGGATGGAAATATTTGTATATGGTTTCTCTTATATGTGTTATAAAGGTGTGTCTTTTATATAGTTTCAGCCTATTTTTGTGTTAACTACGCCAATAGGAAGACTTATAGACGTGTTAATGACGTCACTGAGAACCAATTTTGTGATTTTCATTTCTGTAGCCCGCCTGCTTTTGTTGCCACCATGACTTGACCTGACCTGACCCAACCTAAACTATCCTAACCCAACCCAACCCAACCTAACCTAACCATGGGCACGACATTATTCACTCTCAACCATACTACCATTGTCTCCATCATATTACCATAGCCTCTACCATAATGCGTTTCCTATACTACCATAACTTAAACCATACTACCATTGACATGACTGTGTTTCCTCGTCAACCACCCGCTAAGACGTCTACCATGCTACCATAACTTCCTCCACCACCATGAACACAACACGTTCCCTTTTCAACCCCCCCCCCCGCCCACCCCCTGCCCATAATCACGACGAATTGTTCCAAGCCGTTGTTACCTCCGTCGTAAACCCAAAATCTTACTGAACTGACGTATCTCCCTCCCTCCCTCCCTCCCTCCCCACACACTGTTCCCTCCTTCCTTCCCTCCTCCATCCCTACCCAAACATTATTCCTCCCTCCCCACCCCACACTCCCCTCCCTCCCCACCCCCCCTCTCCCACACCCCTCCCTCCCTCCCCACACCCCTCCCTCCCTCCCCACCCCCCTCCTCCCCACACCCCCTCCCTCCCCACACCCCTCCCTCCCTCCTCCTACCCCTCCCTCCCTATCTATTAGCAACAGTGTTAACTATCTATTGTTTTATTTTGGGGGAGGGAGGGGTAACCTTCCTCCCTCCTCGTCACCGGGTAGGGTTGCGAAATTGGATCAAATAACAAGGGGATGCTGATGATGTTGGCTGGTGGGCAGACCAACATTATTTGACCAGTTGGTTGGATCTTATTACTAATAGGACGTTTGCCTGTCACGTCACCCTGCCCGCCACCTCTCCTTACACCGGGTTTATGTGGGTCTTGTTTATTCTATTTTATATGAAGCGTCACACACCCACACACCTCAAGGGTTATAAAAGATTCCTAAAGTATTTTTTTTTCCATTATCTGGAGAAATAAACAAATCGAGACGCAATTCGACCAATGTTGTTTTTTTTTGGGGGGGGAGGGGGAGGGGGAGGGGGGCTGAGGTCGTAACTTAAATGAACCAGTTACATGCGTTCTTAAATACCTAAAGGAATGACTTAACGAACGAATCATTGAGAGGCTTGGCCAATGGTGGTGGTTCCGTCCTGATGACTGACAGCGGCCGGATTCCTCGTAAGAGAAGCTTTATCAGAATAATTGACCATCTCTCTAATATACAACCCTGTCCTCTAGGTTTGTTCAGTCTTAAATAACATCTCTTACGAGCGTAATCACCCGGGGGTTCACAGCTCTACAACGTATGTAAACAAGCGGCTGACCTAATGTTGTCTACGTCACGATGGTCCACCTGTTGCCAGTGGTGGCATGCGGTGTGGTGGGCGGAGCTGGCAGCGGCTGAGTGTATATAAGGCGTGGAGTCCCTGCCCGTGCCTGTATAGTCCCCGGACCTTCGAGCCAACAGCACCTCCTGGACCAGCCAGCACTCACTCACAGGCACATCACCGTCATGACCGGGGAGGTGTTTAGCGTCGTCCTCCTACTGACCCTCTCTGTCTTCGCTGCCGCCGGCCCCATCAAGGTCAGTCACCTCTTACTAATCACTGTATTGCCCTCCCCCCCCTCAGGTCACGTGATTTAAGGACCCAAGGTCATGTTATACGCGGGTCACACGTGTAAGACAGGGGTCATAATATGCTTAGGTCATGCGAGTGGAGGACCGGGGTTACACTTCAGCCAAGTCACACAAGGTATATAAGTACCGAGGTCATACAGGGACGGGGTCACACTATGCCTAGGTCACACAGATACAATGTTGTAGGTCACGGTTGCGAAAACTTCCTCGCATATAAACAGGTAACGAGAAGGTCGTCTTGGTAAAGCTGATATAAAGAAAACTATCTAATAACTTCTTCCGTTTATGTTATCAAGTATCAGTATATATTCCGGTTCAACTACTAACACTTCCGGTGTGAGCTGTGAACATCCGCACACTTTGATGCGGGATTTCTCAGTTTTGTCCTGGTAATCTTTTTTTAATAAACCAAACTCTAAAGTTAGGTGTACAGATAAACTACGTTATGTTATACTCATAATATTTTTGTTACGAATATAATTCCGGATTTGCAAATGTCGGAAATCTGACATCCGTTACACCACAAGGACAACACACTCGTCAGAGGACCGCAGGTGTAGCGGCTGTACTGGTGTGTGTGACACTTATGATCGCATGAATGATTTTTTTTTGTGTGAACGAAAGTAAATGCCCGAGTGTGTGTGCCTTTGTACAACACGACACACTTTCGATACAGTCACACACTCCACATGTGTACTGACAACTTGGGGTATAACTATTTATTCTTATAGACTGGGTTAGTACAGTAACTTGCACTAAACAAAATTAACTTATAAGTGAAAGTGGGTCCCATGAACGTAACAGTGAGGATACAGCACACTCTAAGTAGTACACCGTAACTTAACTCTCGGTACAAGATGAGACGGAACCTTGCCCTCCCCGTGTGAGTGTTGAAGGTGTAGTGGTAGAGGGCGTTGCAGTAGTTCTCTCAAATCATTTCACTACGACGGTGATGGTAGCAGTGGCGGTCCTGTGAGAAGATGGACTAGCTGTTAATTGAGTAACCATCGTGAGTGAACCATTCCTCTTTAGGTGTGGGGATAGGTTAGGTTAGGTTTTTATACAAGTCTCTCATACAGGCAGGCCAGATCCCGCCCAGGAGTTTGTAGATCGATATAAAGATAGATATTTATTCGGTAAAATCAGTATACCAGTTTACATTGGTTCAGCATGTATATAAAGTACAGGTGTACATACAGTGATAAACAGTAAAAAGATTCGACCATCATTAGTTTATTTCCAGTGGGATCCTTGACTTTGGCTGGGGACTGATCAGGAACAATGAATATATAGAAACTCACTGGCTGCAGCTTCAACAGTTATATATATATATTTTTTAATTTCATGTTTGAATTGATTGATACTATTACCTGCTTTAATCCGGTTTGGTATATTATCCCAGCCATTTATACCTGTAAAGATGGGGGCTGTTTTACTTGGCCGCGTATATCAGGTAGAACAAAATTACATTTACTTCCTTTAGAGCCTCATTGGTTCATGTTCGTAATTCTTAGATAATTTGATGAAATGTGTTGTCCTGTACACACGCCATTAACCAATCTTAAAAACGTGATTCAGCCTCCGTTGCTTCACTCCACCTCCCACCCCTCACTCTGCAGGACCCCGTGTTCAATGTGGTCTTTTGTGGTTGTATCCAAAATAAACCACACCATCTTGTATTGTGTAGTTTATCTTTAGTTTCTGTGTTAAGGCAGAGTACTTGGATGTGCAGGCATAGATAATAAATAAATGGTGTAGTCATACTTGACTAACAATAAAGAATTATATAAAGAATAAGTCTGGTGAGCGTCCTGCCCAAGGTTTTTCGTCTCTGTTAATAAGCCAAACAAAAGGTATGTCTCAGGTGTGCATTATTCAGGAGGTCATCGCTGGCGGGTGTTTGTTTGGAGGAAAAGCCGAGATTAGAAAAAGGGGATAAAAATAACTTTCTACTAAGACGTCGTCAAAGGCTGGGAGTGGGTGAGCGTCCCCCAGGGCTGACGGTGTGCCAGCCGCCAGTTATTAAACATTCAAGCGCTGACTTGTTCTTCTTGCCGGAAATATGATAACGCGTCTAACTAAATCACTACGTTGGTGAAATTCTATTAAAATTCAAAGGTAACTACATGCGTTAACTTATCTCCAGGAACACGGGGAAGACGAATAACGTGGGATTTTCTTAAACTTCGTATTTTTGCCTGCGGTCGACCCCATGTATAGCGGCTACGTCTCCTCGAACCAACCTTCCTAATACCCCGCTCTGTTTACAACTGTTCAAGACAGCCTTCTAAACAACAACCAGCTCAGTATCCCACCACAGAACGTTACCGAAGTAAATAAATCATCCTGGATTGGTCAGAACTTCCTGAGGTAACGTTTGCCGAGCTAGAGCTAATCAACCCTACTCTTGAAAGGTCTTACGAAACAGCGCCTCCCCTACTACTCGACACAAGCCAGTATACCTCATCTCCTGTGACTGTCGTCTCTTAGGCAGCAGTGCCCACGGTAGTCCTGCGTCCATTCTGATTGGTTTAAAATCTTTTGAAAGCAGATTCTTGGATATTCTTGAAGCCATAATTGAGAACTTTCTTTTTTATGTTGTTTCATTCTTTCCTCGGTCGTTCCAGAGACAGTCCATGAACCGTTAATGGAAATATTGTGAAACAGCCTCATTTAAGACTTTTTCACCCCGGTTCTTGATGGGAGTAAGTCACTGCCGCCCTTCACTATTCATATATCATTTATCACACTTTTTCTTGTTAGTTAGAGTGTTGGAATTATATCATTTTTGGGGGTTCGTGGAAAAGAAGGAACGAGATTTGTTTTCTGGGTAGGTGGTTGTCGAGCAGTCCAGCACCTGATGTACTGCTCACTACACTGAGAACTTTACCTAAGATCAGAGTTGTAGCCTCAGCTCAGCACAGGTGAGCCATCAACATCACTTAACCTTGAACGAGTTATTTCAAGGACGAACATAAAACCGCCGCATGTTGACGACATTGTACTTGGCAGGTGAACAACAATTATGACATATAAAACCGGTTATGAGAATTTTATTTAGCTTTGTAAGAGAGACAAGTTGTTTGTTCATAATATTTAAGATCACCATCACAGGCACGAGGCAGAGAGACGGTCACTGTGTGTCAGTACCGGGTGTAGATAAGCGACACACACACACACACACACAGCACCACACTCCCTCACATCACCCCCACAAAATGCCCCAACTCGCACATCTCAAGCAAGTCAAGACAAAAACTAACCCCCTTCCTCTCTCCACCTCCCCACCCTAACCCCTCCCCAACCCCTTCCATCCCTTCCTCTCCCCTTCCACCTCCCCAGAAGTTTGAGGTGGTCGGCTAAGTGAAGGATCCGGCAAGCACTATCAAGTTAGAAGAATCGACCTCACGAGAAATATTTCCCTTCCTATCTGGCAAGCAAACTCCTCCCAGCCCTCACCACTGAATTGTTAAGTTTATTCTTTTGAGAAAAATTTGGCATTTTTGTGTGATCTGACCTTTGCGGTTTATGAAGGAAAGTTGTTTAGATGTTCAGGAAACACTTTATGGTCTGGCTCTATTCAGTTGGAATTACCTCGATCTGTTTTGACTTCAGTAAGCACTTATTATGCCTCATGGAGCACTCGGGTGGACTTTAAAAATAGTACTGTAAGGGTGTGTGGCTCTGTTTTAACTTTAGGAAGCACTTATTATGCACCATGAGGCACTCAGGTGGACTTACTTGATTGTGTTACATAAAAAGATGTGCAGTTGTGTTTTACGAACAATGGAACTCATTTTGAACCTGTGTGTGTGTGTGTGTGTGTGTGTCAGCTGCTGGGATAAACGTAGACTATATATTTGCCTTTACTTAACATATAATTTCTACAACATCAAGATAAACTTTCTCGTCAACTAAGGAAATTCCCAGACAAATTTCCTTATAAAATCTCGGCTGTTGACATTCCGGTAATGAGAAAATTATGGCTGCTGCTCTAAGGTGGCTGCTGGATCTCTCTCTCTCTCTCTCTCTCTCTCTCTCTCTCTCTCAGCTTAAGCCGTGAGAGATGGTGAAGCCAGGCCGGTAAGATGGATCATCTCTCCATGTCACCGTCCGCATATGACATTAATTCCTGTGACGACTCGCCCTCAAACGTTTGACTATTTCGTGAATATTTTTATTTATTTTTATTATTTCCTGACATAAAACACACACACACACACACACACACACACACACACACACACACACACACACACACATTTACAAGAGCTGTATGATATTAATAATTGTCGTTTAGGCTCTTGTTGTGACGCATCTGGTGACCTCAATTCCCACATCTTGACTACTTTACCTGATGTTAAAGGTGTTTCATCACTTAATATATATACATACAAGTAATTAACTACCTAAACCATAAGTGGTGAACGGTGTTATTATCCAGCGTCTCATATAACATTAATAATTAATGTTAATTTGTTTACATGATTTAATTACATCCATAAAGGTAGTTAAAGCTTGTGTAGTAAAGGGCGCCTCAGCCTCGTAACACATTCAACTAATTAACTAAGTAATATAATCATTTAAGTCAGTTTAATTTTTTTATTTTTAAGTTTAATGTTGCAAAAGACGATCTGAAGGGGGGAGGGGGGTTAAGGTACACTCCTGTTGTTGTTGTTGTTCTTATTATTGTTGTTATTGTTGTTGTTGTTATTGTTGTTTGAAGGCATTAATGTGCCTTGATCTTTAAGTACACAACACAAGGTCTGTTTCTACACCAGCCAACAACAGTAGTTTAGTGTAATGGGGGGTCAAGTTTACGTTACTAGGTCAATCAAGGTGTACTGAGATGTATGACCCCGTGTACAGGTGGACCAGTAACCTAGCCTTCAGAGTATTAACTTACACTAAAGTTAAAGTGTAATTTGGATACCATCTTTGCCATTGTATTTTTTTTATGTATCTTCGCATTAAGAATTGTTCCCATGTGTGTCTTTATATTTGTAATTACGAGGAAAATCTAACTTGGGGAATTTTGAGAATCTTGGTAGAGAATTAGAGTGACACACACACACACACACACACACACACACACACACACACACACACACACACTCACGCACCCTGTAATCCTCTCGCACCCTGTGACTTTCGCTCCCTGTAATCCTCTGTAATCCTCGCACCCTGTAATCCTCTCGCACCCTGTAATCCTCTCGCACCCTGTGACTTTCGCTCCCTGTAATCCTCTCGCACCCGTTAATCCTCTCGCACCCTGTGACCTTCGCCTCACCCGGTATGACAGCTGATCATACTGACTCTGACAGCTGTGAGACGTACTTTTTAGTTCGAATTAATGGAGAACGAGAAGGGGAGCATCACCTTATAACCCAACACGAGGGAGAGAGAGAGAGAGAGAGAGAGAGAGAGAGAGAGAGAGAGTGAGAGAGAGTATCACCCCACACGATGGAGAGAGAGGAATGAGCGTATAGATACAACGAGATAGAGAGAAAGAGAAAAGTAAAGAGATCGAAAGAGACAGAAAGGGGATAGAGGAGGACAAAGGTTGGAGACAGACAGACAGACAGACAGACAGATCTTGACACCAAACCATGCGGAGGGAGTGAGATGTCGCCTCGAAAATTGGGTTATCCTGTACTTTCGCTATTCTTGTTCTGTTCCCCTACCTGGTGTATTCTCTCTCTCTCTCTCTCTCTCTCTCTCTCTCTCTCTCTCTCTCTCTCTCTCTCTCTCTTTCCCTCTCTTTCGCTCCTTTTCTTTAGGTGTACAGGATAGTTGAACAAAATGAAGAGCTACCGCGTGAGTTGAACAAAGTAGATGAACAAATTGGTGGTTTAACGTGAAATATGAACATAAGTGAACATGTACAAAAGTGAACTTCCATAATAAACAATCTAGGTGTAGAGGGTAATTATACAAGATCGGTAATCATCATAGTTGAACAAAAGTGAACAAGTCAGTTGAACAAGACAAAATATAGTCCAGATGATTTTGTTAGATGAATCAAAATAGAATAAATAGAGAAATGAAAACAAGTTAAATGAACAAATCAAGTGAAAAGGAAAGGTGAATAAATTAGGTGAACATAGAAGAAGAATAACAAAATCAGGTGAACAGAATGGTAAATAAGGAGACTAAATTACAAGAACAAATCTGTAGAGCAAACTCGGTGAACAGGAAAGGTGAACAAAATTGGGTGGAAAGAACATCACATGAACAAGGGAGATGAACAGAGGAGGTTCAAAAATGAGGACGAACAGGCAGATGAACATGACAGCTGTAATGAACTATCTCCTCCCTTTGATTACACTATAGCGCTCTCTCTCCCTTCGTCTCTCCCTCCCACCCTCCCTGTCTGCTTCCTCCCTTCTATTCCTCCTTCCCTCCCTCAATCCCTATCTCTCCCTCCTTCTTTCACTTACCTCCCTCCCTCTCTCGCCTCCCTCCCTCCTTCCCTCCCTCTCCCTCCTTCTTTCACTTACCTCCCTCCCTCCCTCTCTCGCCTCCCTACTTCCTTCCCTCCCTCATTCTCTTCCTCACGTCCTGGAACGGGAAGGAGTGAAACAGGGATAACAGGAGGGAAGATCTGGAACTGGAATAATTGGAATGGGAATATTTGGAGCTGGAATGATAGGAATGGGAATAACAAACTGGAATAAGAGGAATGGGAATATTTAGGAATGGAATATTAACAACGGGAATATCTGGAATAATAATGGATATGTATGTGTATGTGTGTGTGTGTGTATGTGTATGTGCACCTTTGACACACACACACCCACACACACACACCCACAAGATTCTATCAGGGAATACCACCACACCCCCCCCACCACCACCACCACACCCCCCACACCCCCACCACACCCCAACCACCACACCCCCCCACCACACCACCACCAACCTACCACATTAATGCCAGTAGTCCGTTTTTAGGGTCTTTTTGTGCGTGGTAATTCCATCTTCCACTTATCATCGGAAATCTCCATTAGCCGGGCCAGATATTTTTAGGGAGTGTCGAACCATTTGTGGCACTTAATGTTCATTCTGGAGTCGAGTGAATAGTACACCCCAGGACCTTGTTGCTTGTGGATATACTGTAGAAGGATATACTGTAGAAGGATATACTGTAGAAGGATATACTGTAGAAGGATATACTGTAGAAGGATATACTGTAGAAGGATATACTGTAGAAGGATATACAGGATATACTGTAGATGGGAGAGATATGGTTGTTATATAACGTTTGGGTATACAGTAAGCCTGTTTATGGAGAGAATGTGTGTGGGTGTGTGGCAGTGTGTGTGTGTGTGTGGGGGTGTTTGTGGGTGTGTGGCAGTGTGTGTGTGTGTGTGTGGGTGTTTGTGGGTGTGTGGCAGTGTGTGTGTGGGTGTAGAATTATATGTGGTATTCAATATGAAGAGAAAGTGAAACATATAGAGACAAGACACCAAGACACAGACTCACAGGTAACATAATAAGCACACCTAATGGCTTATTAATGACGTCACTGATGACATGATAACCTAACTAGCCATTCACAGCCCGAATGAGAATTTTCCAAGTAACTATCACATAACAACCAACACTTACACAAACTAACGGGGAAATTTGTTTACACACACGACACTTACACACATCAACGGGGAAATCTGTATTCACACCCAATACTTACACACAAACTAACAGAATTCCTTTACGTGACAACACCAGTGCTGGGAAATGTTGAAGGTCCCTCATGTTAGCGAGCTGTTCTGAGAGGCCAATCAACCAGGAAATGTTGTGTATTCATGAGGCGATGACCGAGCTATTAAGCACCCAATTCAGTGCTCATATGTCCTGAAGGTTGGAGTTACAAGCGAGTCATATGTCACATGAGTGGTGGTGGTGGAGTGTCTGGTGTTGGAGTGGTCATGGTGATGGGTTGTGTTGGAGTGTGTGGTGTTGGTGGATGGTGATGGGGGTGTTGGTGCGAGGTAATAGTTGTGGTGTTTGAGTGGTGTGTGTGTGTGTGTGTGTGTGTGTGTGTGTGTGTGTGTCAGATGAACTATATTGCTGTACTCTTCAACACTCACTAAAAGCTAGGAACAAAGACATGTGACTAAGGTGGAGAGAATTTACTGAAAGCTCTTGGTAAAACAGGTACAATGTTTGATAGGCTGTGGAGGAGCTCACTCTGCCTCTTGAAAAGCTTTGACAGCGTAAAAAAAAATCCTATGAAACTTTCTTTGATTCTTAGACAGCTGGAGTGATGCGTACGAAGCATTGGGTTACCTTGGGGAGCCAGTGAGAGAGAGAAGTTATTTACGAGAGCCATCAGGTAGGTGCCAGGGAGAGGTCTGAAAGGATAGCTAACTCAGTAATGACTTGATGGCACCAGAAGTATGAGGGAAATGTGTAGATGGTAGATAACTTTTTAGATGAGGTTTAAAATTGATGCATAGTCGAAAAAATAATTATTATTGTCAAGGAATGATGGAGAGGGGTCGATGGAAAGTCATTTTTGTCTAAGTGTCAAGTAGTTTATTTTTTGTGGTTTGAAACTTTATTAGTTGATTTTTTCTTGTGAAACTTGATTCCTTATATTGAGTTATCTATCTTTTCTCGTCCAACTTTGCTCAGGTGACGGTGTTGGTGAGACGGAAGGTTTGTTCACTAAGGGCTTCACTTGTTAACCTGCCAGGCCTCCTACATGATTAACTAAGTTCATTGCCTTTTGTCATGAAACTAATTTTCTTGATTTGAATTTCTTCTGATGTGACTTTATGTTTAAGTGTTCAATTCCCACTAATTTAAGAGATGAACAGTGTATTTTTCAGGTAATTTAGTTCATACTATAACACAAAGCTCAGGTGAGAGTCTACCTTTGTGAAGCTAACGAGTATATCGCTATAAATTCACTGACGGCAATTTTAACATTCTTTAAACTATTAATTCATTCTTAAAGACACAAAAATAAATAAATCCCTTTGTTTCGAGTATGTTAATTAATTTGCATAAGTTAATATTTTACTTCTGGGTGTAGCTCAAAGATAATAATTGCAGTATTTGTTAAGCTGAAACTTTTCTCGTGTTCATAGGTTCGCTTTCTGTCCGCCATCTTCATACCAATTGTAAGTGAGACTCTGTTTATGCCCCTTGATGTCTTATTTGTTGTTTGGTTTCATTTATGTTTTAATCCAAGAAACTTCCTGTCCTCCCATGTTGACTTTCCTCCTTCCCTCTTCCCGCGTCTCTCTCTACACACACACACACACACACCGTCATCCAAATTCTCTCTCTCTCTCTCTCTCTCTCTCTCTCTCTCTCTCTCCCTCCCTCTCTCTCTCTCTCTCGTAGCTTTAAATATTCCTCCTTTTATCGGCTAATGTACTTAACTTAGACCTTATTGTTGTTTTTCCAACTCCTCTCCTTCCTCCTCCTCTTCTTCCTCCTCCTCCTCCTACTCTTCCTCTTCTTCCTCCCCTTCCTCCTCCTTCTCTTCTTCCTCCTCTATTGGTTGCGTGTCAGAAACCTACTCCGCTGTCAGCCTTTTTAAATTGAGGTACCTGCTGTTACTCGTATCTGAGGCCTGTCACTCTTGATTTCCTACACCCTCGTTCTTGTAAACACACACACACACACACACACACACACACACACACACACACACACACACACACACACACACACACACACAGAGGCATCCACATCTTTTTCTTTTTGTCTCCTCCTCCTCCTCCTTCTCCTCTCTTCCCATTAATTCCTAACCACACGTTATTCGTTCACCACTCACCTTCTTATCATCGTTCCCTCCCGTTCACTAAGATTTACCTTAACACCATATAATCCCAGTCATTGTTTAGATTAATCCCACTGTTGTTTTTGTTTTCTGTTCCTCGTCTCCACCACGTCACGTACCTGTCCTTAAATAACTCATCTGTTAATTGGATCCTGAAGTAAATAATCTTTGTTTTGATTCACCGCCGCACCACGACCCGCTGCCTGCGTCCCATGAGACAACCTGTATCGTTCCTTTAGATTTTTGTGCACAATAAACAGGATTCTCTCTGGCTCTCTTTCTTCTCTATGTCTTTATCTATTTCTACGTCTATTCTTACGTTTATATATATATCTCTCTCTCTCTCTCTCTCTCTCTCTCTCTCTCTCTCTCTCTCTCTCTCTCTCTCTCTCACCACATCTTCCTTTAAATTTCTGAACTTGGCGTGATGGCCATGACACATTCACGTCCCAAACATGATGATAACAGGACCGTCATCTCTCTTGCATCTGACTCGAAGGTTCTGCCTGTTGCTGTTCCTGACGCCCCGAAGCACCACGCCCCTTGTCACCTCAGTCTGTCTGTCTGTAGAAGGTGAGGGTAAGACAGACAGACAGACACGTCATGTCTTCTTCTCTGTGTTGTCTGATGATGTTACAGCAGTGAGAGTGAAGAGTAATGATGTTACAGCAGTGAGAGTGAAGAGTAATGATGTTACAGCAGTGAGAGTGAAGAGTAATGATGTTACAGCAGTGAGAGTGAAGAGTAATGATGTTACAGCAGTGAGAGTGAAGAGTAATGATGTTACAGCAGTGAGAGTGAAGAGTAATGATGAGTACAGCAGTGAGATGTGAAGAGTGAATGATGTTACAGCAGTGAAGAGTGAAGCAGTGTGAAGAGTACAGCAGTGAAGAGTGAACAGCAGTGAGAGTGAAGAGTAATGATGTTACAGCAGTGAGAGTGAAGAGTAATGATGTTACAGCAGTGAGAGTGAAGAGTAATGATGTTACAGCAGTGAGAGTGAAGAGTAATGATGTTACAGCAGTGAGAGTGAAGTGTGATGATGTTACAGCAGTGAGAGTGAAGAGTAATGATGTTACAGCAGTGAGAGTGAAGAGTAATGATGTTACAGCAGTGAGAGTGAAGAGTAATGATGTTACAGCAGTGAGAGTGAAGAGTAATGATGTTACAGCAGTGAGAGTGAAGAGTAATGATGTTACAGCAGTGAGAGTGTGATGATGTTACAGCAGTGAGAGTGAAGTGTGATGATGTTACAGCAGTGAGAGTGAAGTGTGATGATGTTACAGCAGTGAGAGTGAAGTGTGATGATGTTGCAGCAGTGAGAGTGAAGTGTGATGATGTTACAGCAGTGAGAGTGAAGTGTGATGATGAGTGAAATAAGACACTGTATATATTAACTGTTATTTCTAATTATCCATTCCATAACATATACATACATACATACATACATACATACATACATACATATATCAACGCCTATAAAAGTAATAATATAATATATATGGTAATTCTAATACACATATTAATAATGGACAAACTAAATTACATTATAAGCCTTTGTAACAACCCCCCCCCCCAGTTATTTTTCTAGTCTCATATTAACATAACTCTAAAAAATTTAATAAACCACAACAGAATCAAATAATATCATCAGGCTGAATTATTCTTTGTGTAGAAAATGTAATTAAAATTTTTTTCATATGGAATAAATTAGACCATATATTTTTTTTTTTCGACTGATTGTCTTTGTGTGTTTACGAACCAGATTGTGATTTTTTTTTTAAATTTATTCTTTGTCGATTAAATAGTTTTTTTTACCTCATTAGCGATTAAATGAAGTTGGTTAGATGGAAACAACATTCTGAAATTAACTATGAGATATTGGTGTTAAGTGAAAAGAGAGAGAGAGAGAGAGAGTTAACTTTGCTGTCAGGTCAGGTTAGGTTAGGTTAGGTTAGGTTAGATAAAATAAATAAAAACTCAAAACACATTACACAAGAATCGACCAAACACATTACCTGTAATTAACAAACATAAATGACACAGAACAGGTAAGACACTTTAACATTAATGAGACAATATGAAACGGTAGAAAATGTGGTAAATGTGTAAATGTTATGAAAATATGATGAGCAAGAAGAATGTTTCAGTGTCAAGGATCATATGAATGTTACAGGAAGCGTTGTGTGGGTAGTGAGAGACAGTATGTGGTGTGGGTAGTGAGAGACAGTATGTGGTGTGGGTAGTGAGAGACAGTATGTGGTGTGGGTAGTGAGAGACAGTATGTGGTGTGGGTAGTGAGAGACAGTATGTGGTGTGGGTAGTGAGAGAGACATTATTATTATTATTATTATTATTATTATTATTATTATTATCACACGAAAATTCATTGGTAAACAAACACTATAGCGAAGTGGTGCTGTTATCATCAATTCACTTTCGTTTGTACTATCATTAACAATTCTCAATTTAACGTTCAATGTAATTTTTTTATCGAGGTATTAATTAATATTGTTTATAGCTTCCAGTAATTAAAGTGAAGCCTGAAGTAGTGTGTAGTGACAGCTTCATCACACACACACACACACACACACACACACACACACACACACACACACACACATACTCACACACACTAATATCGCATAATCATTTAATGTAACGACAATAGATCCATGTCTATTGTGTTCTGTGGACGTGAGTACATATATATATATATGTGTGTGTGTGTGTGTGTGTGTGTCATCTAGGGAGATGGAGGAAGAGGGAGAGGGATAGAAGGGAAGGAAGGAGGAGCCGCACAGGAGTAAAGGAGGTAGAAAGAAAGGGGGAGGGAGGAAAGGGAGAAGAGAGGGAGGGAGAGAGGGGGCGGTACATCAAAGACCAACATCTATTCAGCGACCCGTCACCTAGATTATTCTGTGACCCACCAACCAATGAGAGTAGAGTTCTCAGAAGCAGCAACCAATGAGGATGAATCTCTTAGGTGACCTGGTATGATGGAGACGGTAAAGTCGTCAGCCCAACATCCGGATTTTCAAAGAACCTCGACTTGAATTTTACTCTCAACCTCTCACGTAAGAACGAATTTAACCGTATAGCATAGGTAAAAATGTCTTCAATATTAAACCGAGACTCTACAGTAACTTGATGCGGCGTGTTGTCAATTGTTAGAGACCAAGGCTGTGTTGATATATTGAGATTAAGTTCTCTCTCTCTCTCTCTCTCTCTCTCTCTCTCTCTCTCTCTCTCTCTCTCTCGTTACGTTGGGACTGCGATCATAGTTGTTGTGCCAGACATGTTAATAGGCAGAAGTGACCAATTATACAACGAGACGCCCTCACAGACACAAAGACAGAGAGAGAGAGAGAGAGTGAGATAGGAAGAGAATTAGAAACAGAGACCACGATGGGAGAGAGATAGAGAGATAAGAAAAAATTATCAAAAAGAAAGAAAGTGAAGAGATAGGAAGAATATAGAGATACCAGAGAGATAGCGAGAGTAAGGAAAAACATTCATTCTCTCCTTGTTTATTTCCATCATTCTTACCCTGTTTATATCCTTCTTTCATTCTTCTCTTATTTATTTATTTACTTATTTCATTCCTTCTTTCCTCCCTTTCTTCCTTCCTTCCTTCCTTTCTTCCTTCCTTCCTTCCTTCCTTCCTTCCTTCCTTCCTTCCTTCCTTCCTTCCTTCCTTCTGTCTTCCATGCTCTACCAAACACTTAAACTCCTCCGTTTCTGAACCAATCAACTATTTCTGCCTGTTGTTCTTAGTTACTCAGCGCTATGGGCTTGTACCCTGGCCAAGCAACACACCCACCAGCCAGGTCCCTCCCTTGTATAGTCTTGAATCTTCAGGTCGTCTCTTAGAAGGTCAAAGGTCAAATACAATAGAGGTAATATTTCCAACACGAATATCGTCAAACTACTGACTAATATAGATATATTTTAATAATTGGCTGGTGAAAGTAGATAGGGTGAAAGTTGACAGGTGAAAGTAGACAGGTAAAAGTAGACAGAGGTGATGGTAGACAGAGGTAAAAGTACAGAGGACAAATTAAACGGGTGAAAGTACACAGGGGTGAAAGTACACAAAGGTGAAAGTAAACAAAGTTAAATGTATACGAAGGTGAAAGTAGACCAAATAAAAAACGAAAGATATTACATCGCGCAAACCAACAAAACTCTGCGGTCTCCGCCAGCCACATTTCACTTACTATTTTATTTAATCTGATTTTATTTCACCGACCCCTGACCATCAATAATGATAAAATCAACGAAATACAATAAAAATCACGACTTCTGACCAATATACCAATATGTCTTAAGATTTTATCACATATAGTTTCCAAAAATATTTAAAGATCTTAGTTCCAATACCCCATTTTTCCTTCCTTCCTTAGCGACCATTAAAATTTTCTCTCCTGTTGATTGGTTGTTCGTTACCGAGTCGCGACGCCACATTGGTCAATTCACAACTATTCTTCTTTTTTTATTGGTTAGTCGATTTTGTTGTTTTTCTCTGTTGGTTCACGAGTGTTATGATTTTTTTTCCAGATATGTAAAATAAATTGATGGTATAAATCCGTGTATATTTATTTTGATCGATAGAAAAAATATTACAAAACAGACAGAGAAAATTAAGAGGAATTGAAGGTTGAGATATGATAATGGTGTAATAAAAGTGATGACGGGGTGAGACAATTAAATAAGAGAGAGAGAGAGAGAAGGGGCGGTAAGTGACGGGTAGTAGCAGTCAAGGAGAGAGAAAGAGATAGAAAGAGAGAGAGGTAAGTGGCAGTGAAGCCGAGAGAGAGAGTGGGTAAGTGGCGGGTAGTGGCGGTGAAGTAGTTGAGTAAAGGTTATCTTTGTCCCTGTCTTACGCTGTGTCTCTCTCTCCTTTCCCCTCACTTCTCCGTCCTTTCTCTCTTTCCTTTTTCTCTTCCCTCTATCCTTCCCTCACTCCTCCTTTTCTCTCTTTCCCATCTAGCTCTCTTTCTTTTTCCATCCATAATTCCCTCCTCCTTCCCTTATCTCACCCTTGCATCTCATTTCTTCCTTCCTTCCTTCCTTCACCCTTGCCTCTCCTTCTTTCCTTCCTTCCTTCACCCTTCCTTCCTTCCTTCCTCCCTCCTCTACCCCCTCTTCTCTCCCCACCCTCACCCCGCTGAACCAACCCACACCTCCGTTCTTCATCATGTAAACTATTTTCTTAGTCTACAATGTATTAATAAAAAATACTCGACTTTTATTCCAACTTTGAAGAAAAAACTACAAAATGAATACTAAAACTTGAACAAGAATTTACAACTTTTATTTAAACTTAAAAAAAAGAAGAGGCTACATATACTTTTTTGTCGAACTTAAGAAATAAAAATGAGTTGTCTTCTGGGGGGTAGGAGCGGATCAGAAGTACGTCTAAGAAAAAAAACCGTAATTGCCTTCCTCACTCGATTCGTTCATATCAGTCAGCCAGGTAGAAAGGTCAGCTTAAGACATAAATAATCAGAGTGACGTGGTGTAGTTTTGTAGGTCACAGGAGAAAGAGGGTGTGTGTGTGTGTGTGTGTTTGGCAACATCAATATCAGTGTTTACATGTAGGTGCAACTGTGAACTCTTGTGTGTTAACCAAGGCCTCTGATATTCCATGCAATATTCTGGTGTTGGGATCATAACACGACGTAGGTGGCGGGAGGAGAGCTGGTCTTTAATTCTCTCTCTCTCTCTCTTTTGTTTTGGTGAAGGTAATGAAGACGATAAAGAAAGAACCTAATCATGATAATACAATGAATATCACAACAACAACAAATAAAGAAACTAACAATTAGATTGACGTTAAAAACAACAGAATAAATCAGAACTAAAAACAATAAAAACTCTCATACATCTCATCGCACTAAGTGACAAAACATAAATAAAAACACAAGAGAAAGGTGAAATTAATAAAAACATTGCCATTAAAACTCTAAGCGCGCGCGCGCGCACACACACACACACACACACACACACACACACACACACACACACACACACACACACACACACACACACACACACACACACACACACTACCTGACAATCCCAGATATTAAAATGGTTAAAAAACATAAAAACATTCAACTAACTGTATCAATCAATCGGAATAATGCATTATTTAATTTACCTTTAGTGAACGAGTTAACAATAATATTATATCACTTCAATGGTATTATTTTCGTGTATATGTTTGGGCTTATAGTTCTGTTATTGTTTATATTATATTATCTTGTCTAAGGTCTTATACTATATATTTCCAGGTCATAGTATATTTCTTAACACACAATATCAGGTCAACAGGTCATCAGGTCATACCGAAGTAAGGTCATAGAGTCCTTTATTTTAGTAAGATAAATATTTAAGGATTTGTTTTTGCGTCTAACCCTGTACCTGTCCAGTTGTCTCTCATCGACTGGCTCCCAGAACTATGTAGCGTGAAGGGAGATGTCCATTTAATATATTTTCTAAGTGACGACAACAACTAGGATTATTTAGCACCGTTCACTATACCTCACCATCGACAACAAGCATTTTTGTTTACCTTTAGATCATGGTATAAAATGATTCCCCCAGGTGGAATAATGATAAGCAATAATCTATCACAAACTCGAGGACCATTTATCACAAACAGAAGAAATAAAGAGTCACAAACGACGCTAAAACCTGATCACCAACACCACATAGATATCCCATTAACTCATCATAAAATCGTCAACTAACCGACCACAAACGTCTTATCCTTCATCTCTAACACGTTACCTAAACACGTGGATATTTTTGCCTGAGTGCAGTTAGAGTTTCGTTGTTATGTTCAGCAGTGAAAACGTGACCTTAACACAGAGGACTAAAGTTAGTCTCCCGAGGGGCCACTCTTATAGATTATTGGCTGAATCTTTCATAGACTAAAGGCCATCGATACGAGATAAACCAAGTGAATCATAGGTCACACTCGACCCACTGAAGCTCCCACTCTCCCGCCATGACCCTTTCCTATCACGTCATCCTCTGGTTAAATATTCTCGATATTTTTCCATTTTGTCTTCGATTTATCTACGGGGGTGGGGGTGTTAGGGGCTAGTGATGTCAAGGGGGTGTTTCCAGAGTCTTAGGCTGTGATTGGTGGGCGGTGGTGGTGCTGTGACGTCATAAATGTGTCATTAATTATGATGAGAATTTATCATAAGTCGACTGTTTTCGGTGAGGTAGCTGACACACTTCGCCCACCCCGCCCATCCCTTCCATCCCGCTCACCTCATCCACCCCGCCCACCTCGCCCATCTCACCGTCAGAAGCTACGATGGAAAATATTTTGATGACGAAATTGATCCTTAATGCCGTGATGGTGAGAGACACTGGTAGGACTAACACTAATGATGTTTTTATTGTCTTCTTACAAGTTTCCACAACAAAGTTTAGACCAACGCGTCAGAGTTTGCACTGGCATTTGCCTTCTTTCAGTGTTGTGCGCCTCAGTATAGAACATGATTGACAGTATATCATCACCGGAAGGTCATCACAATTAGTATATCACCTTCAGGTCATCAGTGTCAGTATATCACCATCAGGTCATCATTTTAATCACCCTCTTTCATGATATTTTTCTCCTCTCGTTGTGCTTGAAATATCTAATTAAAATTCTTCACATCGCTTCCTTTATAATCTTAACTGATTTTTTTGTGTCCCTGATATTGGACTTACACTTTTCTACGCTAAACGGGATGTTGACAGAAAAATAGATAAAATAACAAGATTATTATTTTTGTAGTAATTAATAAGCGACGGTGATTTAAAGAGTATTTAAACCTTTTTGTATTGGTCAAAAAAGAGAGTTGCATTCGGTGTCACGGGATAAATAGTTGTTGTCTTTTTTTCCACGGGAGGGACGTGGAAAGTTAGTGAAACGTGGGTTGTGATGTCCGTAGAGTGTTTTACCCCTCGCTCCCTCGCTCCGGGAATGGAATGCACACAATACATCTCTGAAGTTTCCTCCATCTGTCCACTATTTTAAAAGTATATCTTGAGTTGTAGCCGACCTGACGATAATTCAATACCTGACTGATAAGGTTAAATAAACTGGGAGCCAAAAGTTGATCTGGAGAGAATGGTAAAAGTTAGTGGAGATTGGTTGTGGTGCTCACACACACACACACACACACACACACACACACACACACACACAAACACACACCTGGGTTGACTGACGTGCTCTACACTGTAAGTTATGTCTCATTTAAACTTTCCTTCCTCGCTTGGCAACACCATAAACATGAAAACCTTATAATGATAATAACAAAATGAAATAATATAGTTTATGTATGAGTGAATGAAAGAAATATAAGTCCAAGTGTTTTATAAATTAACTTGAAATATTATGGGGTCAACCTTCTTTATTTTTTTTAATGATCTCACGTTAGTTAATGGTGAACAAGCGAGTACACACACACACACACACACACACACACACACACACACACAGGCCCTTGGTTCGTCTCTCCACCTCTAACTGTATCTCACTTAACTACACCACAACCACTATCTCCCTCACTATTATATCTCACACCGTCTCTCCTCTATCTCTCACTTACTCTGTCTCTGCCTCTGAGTTTATCGTTTATTATCTCCTTCATTTCTATATTTCTTCTGTCTCTTTCATCTCTTCTCTCTCTCTCTCATCCTCCCCCTCATCCACACCCCTACCATGAGAGGTGTGTTTGAGGGCCAGGTGTGTCACGGCTCACCTCTCACCACTCAACAGGTGAGAGGAGGAGGAGACTGTGGACCCGCAAACCACCTCACCTAACCTCACCTTATCTTATTTCTTCTCACCTCACCGCGCCTTATCTCATTTCACCTCACCTCATTTCTTCTCACCTAACCTCCTTTTTTCTCTCCTCACCTCATCTCACCTCATCTCGCCTCACCTCACCTTACAAATCCCGGCGTGCACCTGAAGTAGTGTACCATACGTGGAAAGAATAAGACTCTGATATAATTAGCATAATGAAATTAAAAAAAATGAATAGGAAAGATAAGGTTAATTTACATATACTGATAAGGTACAGGTATAATTAATAAAAATGAATAAATGAGAATTAGAATGTTTATTTATGCAGCAAATGGATGTATGTTGATGATGTAAAAAAAATAGATATTATTAAAATGTGAAAATTTAGTTGGTTTCACAGAGAGTTGGGTGGGGGTGTGGGGGTGTGTGGGGGCGGTAGGAGTGGTAGGGAAGATATTCCTGGTATTCTAAACCCTTCCCGCTGTGGTTATATTCAGCAGATATGAATACATTTCCAGTTAAAATACTATCTTGCCTTCACTGCCGCCACTCGGTCCTGTGCCATCAACCAGAAGTCTTTATTCAGAGTTAAATAAAAATGATTCACATGACAGTGTTCAAGAAGTCATATAGGTGAACGTGTGTTATTACAATGAGGTTTACTGTAGATATAACAAGGAATATTTTGTTTCGTGAGAGAGAGAGAGAGAGAGAGAGAGAGAGAGAGAGAGAGATTATATATAGCTGTAACTCTGAGAAAAACAGTAAGTGATTGGGAGTAATGGTCTTCCTTGAAATGTTTAAACGATGATATTGTCGTCCTCCTGTGTTGGGGGGACTAGGGACTGTTCTTCACACAATACGTACACAACTATTCGTCTGTTCGTCCGTCACTGTAGAGATTACGAACGTGATACCTGAAACAAACAAACAAACATCTCACACTGGTTCACTAAAACATTCATTTTCTCTCCGTTAAGTCAAAGCAATCACGTTTATCACTACAGGAATCACTTACCAACCTTTATCTACGCCTTGGCATACAGTGAGTCTAGGTACGAGGCGGAGAGAGTGATAAGATAACACCAGTATCATTCAAACGATGTATTTCTAGAGTAAACTTGACTCGGCGTTTAATGGTATGACAACACACTCGGCAATGCAGCCATGATAACATATGAGATGACTTCCCCCAAACACCTGGTTATTTCCGCATTCAGATTACCTGTTAATTGAAGACTTTACACTGCAGGTA
>NW_024744272.1:57500-115000 GCF_018991925.1 Homarus americanus | reverse complement strand
AGGAGGAAACAGCCATGGTTTTTTCCCCCTCACTAAACAAAAGGTAACACCAAGAGCTATTGTTTCCGGGACATTTATGAATTTTTCGTCTTCTTCCGGGTTTTATTCTTGATGAGGACTTGAAACACAGAAATGGCTTTAACACTGCTGCTATTAATATTATCATTATTCTCTCTCTCTCTCTCTTCACACTGGCCCTCGCTCCTCATCCTCAACGCACAGATAAAACAGATACTACTATTTTCTCACAACTTCTTGCATACGCCGCCTACACGTCAACCTACTTACGAGAGACAGTATAAAATATACCAAGTTTCATCGATTCCATTTATGACAATTGAAACCCAATTTTTATTCTCGCCCTTCATCGACTCGTCCACCATTAAAGAAATATATCACACTGCACAAAATTATAACTTTAGTGAGTCTCATAGTCTCATTTAAATTGAGTCTAATTCTGTGATTCTAAAAATATAAGGAAATCTGAATACGGGTAAAAATAGTCGAGCTTAATATAGTAAAACAGTCCCATGGTAATAAATTTAGCAGTTGACAATTTTAATGTTTTGGGGTTTTATAAACTTGAACTGCTTTTGCCTATATCGTCTTTTGACCTCGAATGATAAACTTTCTTTATATTACTAAATATGACACACAGTACAGAATACCTCAAACAGATCTGAAACTTTGAACTATAAAAATATTGACGTAAATCCTACTTTTATATGAGATTTAAAGAATAAAGATGATATTTTTCACCATTCACTATTACAAAACTCTTATTTGACGTCAGCAATGTTACCAAAGGTTTACTTGACGCCAGCAATGTTACCAAACTCTTACTTAATCGCGTGATGTTACCAAACTCTTACTTGATGCCAGCAATATTACCAAACTCTATTACGACACCTGCAGTTTTACCAGAGTATAATATGATGCCAGCAGTATTACCAATAAATAGAACAAAATTACTGGAGGTTGAGACCAGTAATACTAGAGGATAGGCAGTGGAGAAGAACCTAACCTAACCAAACCAAACCTGCAAAACCTGATAAAGTCCTGGTGTTGTACCTTTTTTGGACAGTTAATTAAGGGAGAGAGGGGGAGAAGAGAGAGAGAGAGAAAGAGAGAGAGAGAGAGATAGCGAGAGACAGCCACATGCTCCTAACATCATATTATACGTTAACAAATTGACTTAATTCTTCCCCACGGGGAGACTGTAATTGTGTGTGTGTTCTCTCCTTCACAAACATACTTCCTGCCAACTACAGTAACATCCAACACCACTGACACCATCCTCTACCAAACACCACTAACACCATCCTCTACCAAACACCACTAACACCATCCTCTACCAAACACCACTAACACCATCCTCTACCAAACACCACTAACACCATCCTCTGCCCAACACCACTGACACCATCCTCTACCAAACACCACTAACACCATCCTCTACCAAACACCACTAACACCATCCTCTACCAAACACCACTAACACCATCCTCTACCAAACACCACTAACACCATCCTCTGCCAAACACCACTGACACCATCCTCTACCAAACACCACTAACACCATCCTCTACCAAACACCACTGACACCATCCTCTACCAAACACCACTAACACCATCCTCTACCAAACACCACTAACACCATCCTCTACCAAACATCACTGACACCATCCTCTACCAAACATCACTGACATCATAAATGCCTGACATCAGAGGACCTCATCAGCATCTTTCACACATCACTTCTTCAGGAGGTTCAGTGTCATCTTTGCCCTGTGTAACTGCAGAAGCTTTTACCAGGGGAGACGGCAGCTCGGGACACAAGTGACTCTCGGAAGACTCTCCCGACTTATGAAGAATCCAGGACTTGTAGAAAACAGCGTCTCGAAATTCTGTTTACTAAGAACCAAGGTTCGGAACTTGTCTCTGGTCATATTGCTCTTCCGGTCAAAAACTTTGTTGAGTCTCTTGACAATTTGGGGGGGGGAGGGGGGTGCCTTTTTAAAGCCTCTGATCTCTTAAGGGAAAGTTAAGAGTGCAGGGTATATCTTTCTTGTATTCTTCCTCTTCCTCCTCTTCTTTGAACACTGACTTCAACCTTGACAATATATAAAAATAAATTTATATATTCAACAATTCTTCTCGTTTCTCATCAACAACAATAACATTTTAAGTCATTCAAAGGTTTCAGACCCTATAAGAAAACCTGAACTAATAAGAAAATAGTAAGAAATATATCTCTGTTTTTCACGCTCAGATTCACCCAAAAACCCCAAGAATTTGTTCATAAATCTTCATGTTGCAAACTCACTCCCGAAATCCTAGTATATCCGTCGGTCTCTTACAGTGGATGTCAGAAAATATATAATATGTTTTCTGGCTGACTTCGAGAAATAAGATTCATTATTCAGATGGTACACAGGAGACCCGACCAGCCGCCCCTGAAGGAAAAATAATATTAATATGTTTTCACAGAATAGGCAACGGGAGTCATCTGGTGACCTAAGCCACTTGTGGGTTATTGAAATATTAAAAGTAGGGTCATGTTTTTCGCCTTAGTTCTACCGCGATGATGTCTCCACACACACACACACACACACACACACACACACACACACACACACACACACACACACACACACACGAGGGGCGAGAGAAGGATATGGTTGTTTTTCTATTTTATATAACAACAAAATTATTCTCCATAGCAGCTCAATTGTGTCAGCATATCTCCTAGGCCGACAAAGGATGATCGTCCAGGTAAACTCCTCCTGAGGGTCGGGAAAGTTAATACATAAACTTGTGGCTATTTTATGTATTTTGTATATTGGTTATGCGTATGGGCGGCCTTATACCTCCAGGGGAATTGGCTTTAGTACACATAAACCCCGGAGAGAAGCATAGAAGCAGATGAGTAGAGACACTTAGAGTTTGTGTGTGTGTGTGTGTGTGTGTGTGTGTGTGTGTGTGTGTGTGTGTGTGTGTGTTGTGTGTGTGATGTGTGTGTGTGTGTGTGTGTGTGTGTGTGTGTGTGTGTGTGTGTGTGTGTGTGTGTGTGTGTGTGTGTGTGTGTGTGTGTGGTGTGTGTGGTGTGTGTGTGTGTGTGTGTGTGTGTGTGTGTGTGTGTGTGTGTGTGTGTGTGTGTGTGTGTGTGTGTGTGTGTGTGTGTGTGTGTGTGTGTGTGTGTGTGTGTGTGTGTGTGTGTGTGTGTGTGTGTGTGTGTGTGTGTGTGTGTGTGTGTGTGTGTGTGTGTGTGTGTGAGGGAGAATGTCAGCAGCAGACGTATTCAAACATTCATGAGGTGGGGTTTAGCATGGGGAGTGAGGAGGAAGACTTGGGATAGAGGGAAGGGTAGATTAGAACGATGGAAAAGGAATGGGGTGTTGACGATGGGAAGGGAGGGAGGGAAAGAAGGGACAGGGGAAGTTTATGAGGAAATGAGGAAGAAATTTGGGGAGGTTATGTGTCTGTCTGTGTCTGTCTGTCTTTCTCTCTGTCTGTCTGTCTGTCTGTATGTCTGTCTATCTATGTCTGTATGTGAAGATATTTTTTTCGTATTTTAAGTCATCATTAAATTCGTAAACACACACACACACACACACACACACACCTTTGCTAGTCTTGTGTACTGTGCGTATCACACTGTCTCTGTTGTTGACATTTATAAACCTGTGTCGACTATTTGGAAAACCTTTAAGAGTGAGAGACCTCGACCCCCTGCTCCCTCACATTACACCAAGCACACCACACCGCTCACCACACCACTCACCACACTGCTCACCACACCACTCACCACACCACTCACCACACCGCTCACCACACCGCTCACCACACTGCTCACCACACTGCACCAAGCTCACCACACCAAGTTTAAGAGTCATACGCCAGGCGAACGTTCTCCAGCCTATCTTGTGGTAAAAGTGTATACAGTCTAACCTACCAGCACCCAGGCAGGGGCGGAGGTCAGCATCGCCAGGATAAAATGTCATAAGGTAATATATTTGTCTCAGGTGTTAAGGTATATTATTGTCAGGTGTTAATGAAAGATTCTCTACTATTACACTTAATTACTTTTACACTTAATTACTTTTACACTTAATTACTTTTACATTTAATTAATTTTACACTAAATTAATTTTACACTTAATGACCTTTACACTGAATAAATTTTACACTTAATTACTTTACACTTAATTACTTTTAGACTTAATTACTTTTACACTTAATTACTTGTACACTTAAGGATTTGTTTGTTTATCAGTTCTCGGATGATAAAATTAATATTGTTTATGTGAGTTGATCATTTAGAAGTATACCTGAATATATTATTTTATTTTGCTCTTGTCTATATTATTTAGTACCTTTTGTATATGTTTTCCCGTATAACACACACACACACACACACACACACACACACACACACACACACACACACACACACATACTGTATATCTTTAGTTTCAATGCTTTCAATATTCTGTATCCTCGTTTCAACATCACCTAAGGCATAAAGATTTAATTAAACTACTAACTCAACCTGTGAACTGACGGATTACTTAAATGAAATGTGTGCAATATGCGGAAAAATCTGTCTCGACGTTGAAACATCAGAATTTAATATCAACTAGTTTTCGTTCCCCGATTTCCTGACACGTTGCCTTTTTAGCTGAGAATTAATCCAGTTTATTTTTTTAGACCCACAACGTAAACATACAGAATATTTACCACCCATCTACATGAAACACAGATGTGGTATTTATTATTCTAACTCACTAAAGACCTGGATTTATCATTTGAATGTCAGTAGGTTGAAATACGTATTGTGTGTGTGTGTGTGTGTGTGTGTGTTACTCTCTATCTGGAAGGAGAATTACTACTACCACCACCACCACACACGCTTCCACACTACCACACATTACCATCACCACACAAACCATCATGCTACCACACCACCACAAACTTACGACATAACCTCGCAAGCCACCACACACTACCACATAACCATGCACCATCACCACTATCATTATCACCACTACCACCATCTCTGGGACAGATGAGGTATCAAGTCGACGCTTTACCTGGCACGTTAATAGAGAAGAGTTCTACAAAATTTACAAGGCTGAATTAGACCTACTTGTGGCGTGGCGTGGCGTGGAATGGCTTACAATGGCCTGCCTCCTAACTTCTTCGTAGATAAAGTCGTCAGTTAGCTGTCAAATTAGAGGCGTATTTCTTTCTGTCTTTCTCTTGTACGGCTCTTGGTAGTGTACGGAGATGATCAGGGAAGTGAAAGAGAGAGATAATTTGATAACTTAAAGACAGAGAAAGACAACGTAATTATATCTAGCAGCGAAGTGAACATTTCCTCTGGACCTGGAAGTTAACTCGCCTGTCTGTAGTGTATGTCACTGCCTGCTCTACCACCACCACCACCACCACCAGTACTGCATCCTTATTCTCTTCCTCCATCATCACCACTACACCTTTACCCTCTCCCTACACCACCACTACCTCCAACACCACCACCACCACCATCACCTCCACTACCACCACACCCTTACCCTCACTCTACACCACCACCACACCCTCTGGTAACTAAACAAGCCTCGGCCACCACAAACACGCGTCGTCTTTTGTTTCATCAGGTGAGGCTCAGCAGTCAGAGCCCTAGCCGGAGTTGACCTCAGACACGGGATCTTGTCTGGGCTTCTCTTGTTGTTCACATAATAAACAATTCTCATCCCTCATGGTACAAGTGACCCCACCCTAACCTAACCTACCACCACCCCTATCACGTGTCTCCCTCAAAATGGACAAAAAGCACCATGCACTACCCAGCCATCGTGATACAATCTATTGGGATGTGCAGTCGTCAACGTAATCTCTCTCTCTTTCTCTCTCTCTCTAATCTCTCTTCCCTCAAAAGATACTATCTCCCTTGGGTAACCACACACACACACACACACACACACACACACACACACACACATACACACATACACATCAGCAAGGGACAGACAGAGGCAGCACCGCCCACCAGGGGAAAGATGGGCGGCATAGGGTAGTACCTGACCTGGATGGGCCTGTCGTCTAGAGGACGGAGGTACCTGTTTGGAATTCACTAGCGAGTACCGTAAGCCTTGTAGTAGGTTCCCTTTTCTTTTCTTTTACCATATAATACTTTTTTTTATGAGAATGTCAAAAGTTTCAATAATTTGTTTTTAATTTGGATTGTTTTTATTACAGAGGTATTGCTTTATTGTCTTACGAAATAGTGAATTAATTGTGTATTAAGAGCAATCACATGTAAAGGTATTGGTGACGTGAAACTTTATTAACTTATATCAAACACCATTAAACAGCTGAGGTAACCGTTGAAGCATCTGATGTTTTTCCTACAGGTAAACATTGTCTTTGTGTTAAACTATCATGTTACCTTCATTTACATCAAACATTTAACTCATTCACACATTTCATTTCCTAGACATGACTCCAAATTCCTCTTGGTAAAATATTCGTCTGGGAAGCATATAATAACGGGTTCGATTCACAGCCAGAATGGAAGATTGGGTTCCCTTGTATAATAACTCTTGTGACTCGAGTAATAAAATGATTAGGTAAGCAGGACCGTCAGCTGAGAGTTTAATAGCCGTAGTTCAACCTGCCAGAGTGGTGGAGCAACACACTGCCTGCTTAATATTCAACACATCAACACCTGGTCGGGCTACCTGTGCCATGGGAGAGCGAGTATATATATGTGTGAAGAACAATACGTAATTTATTTATTGAATTAAATAATAGTGTAAAGTCAAACGAAAACGGGAAGTAAAGCGAATTATGCCACACACACACACACACACACACACACGCACACGCACACGCACACACGCACAGCACAGAACTAACGAGAAAAGTGTGTAAGAAGAAAAATGAAGAAAGTAATCAAAGAGAAAAAGTATTTAAAGAAATCAGATAAAAGGAGAAGCAATCAGACATATGTGTGATTGGAAGTTAATCTAATAGACGAAATGATCACACACACACACACACACACACACACACACACACACACACACACACACACACCAACGTATCTTTCTGGTTTAAGCATTCACGCTCGTAACCCCTCTTGAGTTACTGTTACTTTTACTGTTACTTTTACTGTTATTGTTACCGTTGTGCCGTAGGTTTGTTTAGCTGGTTATTGTACGTATTCTTACCGCTATGTCTGGAGACTTTTGTGGGCAATGGTCTTGTGTGTGTGTGTGTGTGTTAGTTCTTTACCAGTTGTTTATCGCCACTTCCTTCACCACCCACCCCTCACCACCCTCACCACCCACCCCTCACCACCCACACCCTCACCACCCACCCCTCACCCACCCCCTCACACCCACCCCTACCACCCACCTCCCCACACCCCACCACCCACCCCACCCCTCACCACCCACCCCTCACCACCCACCCCCTCACCACCCCACCTTACCACCCACCCCTCACCACCCCCCCTCACCACCCACCCCTCACCAGTCGTTCCTCCAGGGGTGTAAGACAAACCATCCTTGTACCTCAAATCTAATTCAATAGGACCAGGTGGCCACTGTTATCTTATTGGCGGTCTGAAGCGACACTCTCTATCAACACCACTACACCCTGTTACACCACCCTGTTACACCCACTACACTCTGTTACACCACTACACTCTGTTACACCCACTACACCCTGTTACACCCACTACACTATCAGCACCCACCTGGCTCTCCTCCCTCTCCAACACAGACAGTCGAGTAATTGCCGTAGGAACGAAAATGAATTTGTCTGTGAAGATCTGTGTGCGTGTGTGTGTGTGTGTGTGTGTGTGTGTGTGTGTGTGTGTGCGTGTGGGGTGGTGTTCATGGCGGAGGGGAGGAAGGAAGGTGGGGATTAGAGAGAAACAGAGGAAAGAGGACAATAGAGAGACGAAGTGTAAAGGAGAAGAGAAGAAGAGGGAAGGAGGGAAGGAGGGAGGGGGGGAAGAAGGAGGGAGGGTCAAGAAGTAATACTAAAGGTTACAAATTATTTAAAGTATATAAACAATAATTCAGAAGTTATATACATTAATGTCTCACTATTTTGTACCTAAAGAAGAGACATTTGATTATCTCTGAAAAAGTTATTCCCAAGCTCCTTCCATTTGTACACATGACAGACAGTACAGTATTCTTAAGAACACTCTACTGTACATTAACAGTCTTATATCCCTTTGTACATGAATACAGTACATTTATACAGTATTAGAGACGGTGTACATAATCAGGGTTACATATCGCTGTACATATTTAAGAAAGAGGGGTTACGTAACATATTTGACCCAATCAAAATCAAAGTTACTCATTATTTTGGATCATATCATGAGTTAGTGAGGATGTAGAGACTCATTCACTTTATTCACATTAGGATTATTTATCATTGGTTTAACTCACCGTTGTATGAGATAAATGACGTATTGAGTTGAGTAAAAGTGGGAGGTAGGAAATGGCACTGGGAGGATGAAATTCTGTGCCTCCTCCGCCCGCCCTCCTGCTCTGGCACCTGGCACCCCACCAGGATATGGCAAAGGATGTGGCACTTCCTGCTCTCCAGGGTCACCTTTCTTCCTTCCATGTAAGACTTACGGATTTTTCTTCTTAGTTTCATTTTTTTTCTTTTACGATAAAACTTGGATGTGATGTTATTTGATTTTTTGACGTCTCTCTCTCTCTCTCTCTCTCTCTCTCTCTCTCTCTCTCTCTCTCTCAGAGAGCTAGCGTTAAATATTGTAAAGAAAATCTGTGTAATTTGAAGTCTTCGTACCTGTCAATTAGTGTAATTGATAAGTGACGACAGGATTCCTTGCAACATCCGAGTTGATCAGTGTTGATTATGCCTCCGTCAATCCTCCTTCATTTCCTTCATTCTGTCTTTCTTTCTAGAGAGGTCACAGGTAAATAAATAGGTATGTGTGAGATATACGATCACCTGTATATTACCAAACCTAACCTAACCTAACCTAACCTGTATCCTGTAGACTGTATCTCAGACTGTACCCCAGACACTAATAATTCTTGTAGATAAACCATGATTAAACCAGAAGTATTTAAGTAACGTCTATGACAAACGTCTTGTTTAAGTATAAAGTGGTAGTGTTTAAGTGTAGTGTGGTAGTGTTTAAGTGTAGTGTGGTAGTGTTTAAGTGTAGTGTGGTAGTGTTTAAGTGTAGGGTGGTGTTTAAGTAAGATGTGGTGGTATGTAAAGTGGAGGGGAGGAAGAGTTAGTGTAATGACGCGAGGGAGTCTTATGTCAAGCTCGATTGAAATATTACATGGAGGTTTGAAACGTGGAAGGAGGGAGGGAGGGTGTGGTGGAGGGAGGGAGGGTGTGGTGGTGGGTGGAGGGAAGGTGTGGTGGTGGGTGGAGGGAGGGTGTGGCGGTGAAGGGTGTGAGTGAGGGAGAGTGTGGTGGAGAAGAGAATGGGGGCGAACATGATGCAAGAACTGACTTACCTGTAGGGAGAGATAAAAGAGGAGGGGGAGGAGAGGAGGAAGGAGGGCTGGGGATGACCTCAGTTGAAGAAATGCCACAGAAGGTCATCTTCATCGTCAGCTTAATCAATACTCACCAAGCGGTCATTGGTGACGATGTGAGATAGCAGCAGGAGGAGGAGGAGGAGGAGGTACGAAGGAGGAAGGGGGGTTAAATGTCATCCCAACCACCGTCATTATGTCAAGCAGCCAACAGATAGTGACTTTCACCCAACAAACAGAACCGACAAAGACTAAGGTTCTCACGGAGAGGACCAGTACTTGGAGAGAGAACCGCGACACAGCCCTTGGAGAGAGAACCGCGACACAGCCATCCATCCGGAGAACCAACAGGTGGTGTAGATGTCGTGTTAACGTAAGTAAGTCGCACCTCGGAGCCACTATTAACTGGGGGTGTTGTGAGGGGAGTCGCTGGGGGCCTCTTGATTATTAACTGTCCGCCTCGCCCCGCCCCGCCTCGCTCTGCCTCAGCTCGCCTCGCCTCGCCCCGTCCCGCCCCGTCTCCTGGTTCGGAGCTGCTTGTCCTGCGTCGTTACAGAAGAGTTTATCAGGTTTTGAGTGACTGTTGGTTAGGTTAGGTATTAACTAAGACAAACTTTTAAACTGACTATATAATGAAGTTTTTAGATTACAGAATTAAATCGTAACAACTACAACACTATAACATTTCTCAAACAGAAGAATAACGCGACAGACAGACAGACAGACAGGTTACGGACCAACACCACGACCGTGAAAAACATTGTTGAAAAAGTTGATGTAAAATGTTATGAAACAGTTTTATTACAGTGATGAAAAATTATTAACCTTTTATCTAAACAACTGAAAGCGACACACACACACACACACACACACACACACACACACACACACCTGTAAGCCGAGCCTGTGTTATTATGCAAGAACTATGTTAAACAAATAATCATTGCAAGATTAACAAATAAGACTTTGAATATGCCATACTTTATAATTCATATAACATACACATAACATATACACACACAGAATCTGCAACATAACCGAACCTAACCTAACCAAACCTGTCAAGTACCGTGAGGAACATTAAGGTAGTGTCAAGTCAGCGCTCAAGACATATAATTACTTATTTCCCAGATTCATTTATTCCGCCAGCGTAAATATTAGTGTAAAAAAAATAATTTCATTCCTTCCTAGTAAGTGTCGATGTCCTGGTTCATGAAGGTCCGAGGGGGGGAGGGTGGGAGGAGGAGGAGAGGGAAGAAGAACAAGAGTCGGAGGAAGAGAGGAATGAAGAGGAGTAGGAGGAGGAGGAGGGGTGAACGAGGTAGTCTAAATCCTAGGGATAGAATTTATTTGTCGTCTTGTTCCGATTTATTCCCCAGCCAATGTGAACTTCAAAGAAAATTGTGTTCTTCCCAATGGCACAACAACCTGCCTCCCCCTCTCTCTTCATTAGCGGTAATCACATACAATTGAGGCAAGTTGTTTCTAAAATGCTTTCCAGCTTTCTCAAGGGATCTATTGAAGGCCTACTTCAACTGGAGATTAGAAACCCGAGTTTATTTCACCTGGAGCTTAGACACCCCAGCTTATTTTACCTGGAGCTTAGACACCCCAGCTTATTTTACCTGGAGCTTAGACACCCCAGCTTATTTTACCTGAAGAATAGACACCCTAACACTACCTGGAGGGCGTTAAGGTGATTAATTTTCAGGTAAAATAAGCTGGAGTGTCTAATGTTCAGGTCATTTTAAGGTAAGAGTTTCCATTAATTATTTCTTGGTCTACTGAAATATATTCGTCTATTTGTTGTCTGTTTGCGGGTGTATATTTCAAGGTCTATTTCATCAAGTGTTGCGTATACTGTGTTTGATACACTGCAATACTGTTAATTGTGTAACACTAATAACACTGCTACATTGTTTTACACTGACACATTACTATACTACTATACTACCACACTGCCACACTACCACACTGTTACACTACCACACTACCACACTGTTACACTACCACACTACCACACTGTTACACTACCACACTACCACATTGTTACACTACTACACTGTTATACTGCCACACTGCTACACTCCCACACTACCACACTACCACTCTGCCACTCTGCCACACTACCACACTACCATTCTACCACACTACCACACTACCACACTACTACACTGTTACTCTGCTACAATACTACACTGGTACACTGCAATCCTTCCACGGTACCACATTGCTACAATACCACACTGCCACACTACCACACTACCACACTACTACACTACCACACTATCACACCATTCCACTTTCACAATTAACAGTATGATGGAACTCAATACCTGTCGTTCTTATGGCCTGACTCACACACGGAACCAGAGAATATTTGGTTGTCGTCTCTCTTAAGATGTGGGGTGTCTTAGCATCTACCTGGTCTTCTGTTGAGGATGTACCCGTTTTGTTGTTGTTTTTGTTAATGGTGGTCTTGTTTGTGTTTTTGTAATTCCTTGTATAAACTTCATGATGAAACCGATAGCCAAGTCCTCCTCCCTCCTCCTCCTCCTCCTCCTCCCTCCTCATAATACCTCACTTGAACAAAGAAAATGAGGTAAAGAGGAATTATACATATGGATAATAAACTATGTATAATTAAAACTAACAAGACAAGATGATGGCTTTGTATAATTTCATCATACACGTGTTACATCATCAGTGCTTATTTGTCTGTTCTTGTTTCATTGTATATTTTTTCTCGTTCAGTTGATATATTTTTTTCTTTGTTTGAATATTATTTTGTCATTTCTCTCTCTCTCTCTCTCTCTCTCTCTCTCTCTCTCTCTCTCTCTCTCTCTCTCTCCCTTTCTTCCTTCTTCCTTCCTTTCCATCCTTCCCTTCTCTCCCCCTCCAACCTATTCTTCACCCCTTCCTTGGCTTACCCTGCCTCTCATCCATTATCTCTCCCTCTCTCCCTCCCTCCCTCTCTCCCTCTCCCCCTCGGTGTTATCGCTTCCGCCTTGGCCAACACTCAAGTAGAATTACCGTCATCAAGCATTACTCCTCTAATTCGCTCTAATTGTCTCCGTCTCACCTTTTGTATTTTTTAGTGTGTGTGTGTCTGCGAGTTGAGCACGCGATAGTGTGAGGGAGAGGGAGAGAGAGGGAAGGAAGTGTCTCTGTGGTGAGGGGAAGAGAGAGAGAGAGAGAGAGAGAGAGAGAGAGAGAGAGAGAGAGAGAGAGAGAGTTAATAGCTCATAACACTGTTCACTTAAGAATTTACTCCATCAACATACTCGTTAAACTTCCTCCCCCCAGCTCTACCTAGCCCTCCCCAGCTCCCAGCCCTTGCCAGCCCTCCCTATCCCTCCTCTGTCCCTCCGTTTGTTCTGTTTTTTACTCACGGTAATTTGAGCTTCTGTTGAAATCGCAGCTGTTATTGTTTAGGTAAATACTGAACTTGTTTTGTACGACCTATAAGAAACTCTCTCTCTCTCTCTCTCTCTCTAACGAAGTCATAGCTAAGGCGGACACCTCACCCATACGGGCAGTAGACGTAACAAGATAATCCCACAATGGTAATGAAAATAATGATTAATAAGGCCTGTATGTATGTTTGTTTTATGGTAATCACCTGGCTACTTCGTATTCATAGTTCACGTTCATACATGTTGTATTAATGGTATACAGTGTTGATGTGTTGTATAGCTAGATGAATAATAACACCCTGTACACACTTACACTCACTTTCATGTGTACACAACTTAAACACACATACACTCACTTTCATGTGTACACAACTTAAACACACATACACTCACTTTCATGTGTACACAACTTAAACACACATACACTCACTTTCATTTGTACACAACTTAAACACACATACACTCACTTTCATGTGTACACAACTTAAACACACATACACTTATCTTAATCTAGACAAAACTTGTGTTATGGGCACAATTTGTACTCGTATACACCCACCTACTCGTGTACTCAATAAATACACACTTATACCTACCTACACGTGTACACCTCAGAGTAAAGGACAATACGGCTATGTGTGTGTGTGTGTGTGTGTGTGTGTGTGTGTGTGTGTGTATGTGTGTGTGTGTGTGTGTGTGTGTGTGTGTGTGTGTGTGTGTGTGTGTGTGTGTGTGTGTGTGTGTGTGTTTATAGCGGTCACAAAATCAAGCGTCTCTCTGTAAAAAAAAAAGGAAGTTAAATCCACGCTTCTGATATTCCAACATAAAATTCGTTTCAGTGCAGAGTTAAACCTACAGTATTTTCTTTACCACACACACACCCAGCACTATAAAAAACACTTCCTGTCCACAGAACCAAACAATATATTAATCACTCACACACACACACATACACACACACACACACACATACACACACATACACACACACACACACACACATACACACACACACACACACACACTCACACACACACACTCACACACACACACACACACACACACACACACGAGAAGACACCCTTGCCTCATCCTCTTGGCCAGAAATCTTCCCAGAAATTAGTGTTTACTGAGCCGAGTGACAACCTTGTGATTTAAGTCTAAAGTTTGTGGCTGACCCAATTGTTCAGCTGTCATGTACACGATATATGTTCAGAGTTGACCCGGCAGTTGCTGTGGTAGTGAGGTGGAAGTTGTGGTTATGAGCTGAGAGTTTTGGTGGTGATCTGAAAGTTGTGATTATTTGTGGTGATGAGACTGTAGTTACTGTATGGTGGTGATTTGGGAGTTGTGGTGGTGAGGTGAGTGTTGTGATTATTAATTTGTGGTTAGGTTAGGTTAGGTATTATTGTACAATGTGTAAACTACTGTACATTATCAAATTCAGATAGAATTGCTAAGCGTCATCTGTATTTTTTTCTGAAACACTTATGTAGAATATTAATTGACTTATATTGAGTCCTGTTGCCGTAGTCCAATTGTCTCTGTACATACATACATACATACATACATACATACATACATACATACATACATACATACATACAGGTGTCACGGAACTTCACTGTGTCCTGTTATATATATTATTTTCTTGTGTTTAGTTCAGGACCTACAACATAGTTTATTGTTTTCTTTGTTTGTTTTTGTTTTGTTATTGCTAGTAACAAACCATCCATGTACTTGTTTACTATATCTAGTGAGAAATATTTCCTATTGATGCTCTTTTGTCTTTTAAGGAGTAAATCTTGTGTTTATACCGAATGATAGTCACTTGTTTTGTTTTTTTTCCGTGGTCTGAACTTTATCAGTAATATGTGACTTTTGTTGCCGTGTGTGTGTGTGTGTGTGAGGGACCTGGTTGATGGAAGGGGAGAGGGGAGGGGAGGAAGGGGAGAAGAAGACCTCACCCCTCTCTGCATGTTGCAACACTCTGGTGGGCAGGTGTGTCACTCATAATTCAAGGTGCGTTTAGACTCTACCTTAAACTGATGTGTGTGAGACATTTCGTTCTGATCTGTTCACATGTTGGTGTATAATGTATTAAGAAAGCGGACTGATAGCAGGGTCTTAGAGAACACAAATGAGAGAGAGCGAGAGAGAGATAAAGAGAGAGAGAAAGGAAGAGATATAGCGAAGTAATTTGTGTGTTGGATTAGAGAGAGAGATAATTTGTATATCAAAGACAAAGACAGATACATGAACACAGCTACAGAGTGAGAGAAACAGAGAGTGAGATGCCAGGAGAATCTCTCTCTCTCTCTCTCTCTCTCTCTCTCTCTCTCTCTCTCTCTCTCTCTCTCTCTCTTTTATCTACCCAACAATGTTTTAATTCGATTCCACTTGTAATGTTTAAAACGCAAATTGGATCGGATATTATGTATGAGAGGAAGGTGGAGATGAGAGCCCTCGTCAGTCAGTCTCTTGGGTAGGTAGAGAAGGAGGGCGGGAGGTAGAGAAAGAAGGAAGGAGGAAAGAAAGTAGGTTGAAGGAGGAGGGAGTGAAGGAGGGAGGTTGATGCTAGCACCTTCCCTCCCACACAGGTAGTCTAGGCCTCCACCTGTGCTACTTCATCGTCACAAGTGGTTTTAATTAGCCAGAGTATCAGCACACCTGTCACAAACTTTGTCTCGACCGTGGGGAAGTGTCACCTCTCTTGCTGGTGAGGGAGGAGAGAGGTGAGTGAGGATAGAAGGGAGTGAGAGGAGGAAAGGGAAAGGACATAGGAGAGGGGTCGGGGGAAGGAAGGGAGGGGAGAGGGTATAGAGGGAAGGATGAAAGGGGAGAGGAGAGTGAGAGGGAGGAAGGGGATGACGGCGGTCTTTGGTGTGTAGGGGAGGAAGGGGGAGATAATATAAAAGGTTGAATTGACTAACGAGAGAAAATTAGAGAGTAAAAGAGAAACAGACGGAGGTGTTTGACATGCACAGTACAAAAAAAATGTGTAACGAAGGATTGAATGTGTGAATGTGTGTATGTATGAGTATTTTTATGTGTGTATGTGTGTGTGTGTGTATATGTATGAATGTGCGTGTGATTCTGTACATGAACCCTCGTGTCCTGGGCTTAAAAGAGCCTCGTATATTGCGTTTCATGTTGAATTTTCTCATCACATTTGAAGCCTTTGATGGTGATGGGCTCTGCCACCTGGTGACTGAAGATGAGTTAACTGGTGGTGGTGGTGGGCTGGCGTAGTGATGGTGGTGGTGGGCTGACGTAGTGGTGGTGGTGGTGGTGGGCTGACGTGGTGGTGGTGGGCTGACGCGGTGGTGGGGTGACGCGGTAGACTGGTAGTGGGTTAGTGTTTAAGCATAGTAACGCGATTCATTTTTCGTGTGTGTGTGTGTGTGTGTGTGTGTGTGTGTGTGTGTGTGTCCTTTTGCAATCGTCACATAAGTTCACATAGACCCAACATAGAGAGTGCGGGTATATAATGTACATATCCCACTAAAGGTTTTATATACTTATCAAAACTCATATATATATTAAAATTTATTATCTAAATATTAATTCCCAGAGAGTTCGATTTACTTATTAAAACGAGTATTTAGGAAGATAAAACTAAGCTCCAGGTTAGGAATTATCTCTGTTTATTAACTTAATAGTAATCCCTTTCATAAACTTATCCACATTTTCTTGACTAAGTTGTTGAAGCTTCTCACACTCACCAAGACTTATGAATATTATATCTATGAGCACCTGTAATAATACACAGGTAAATCAATGAAGGCAATTTACACCTCTGGCTGCCGGGGTTGGAACTGGGCCACCACGGTTGGTAGTCAGGCAGCTACTGTGGTCCGTTGGAATGATTTACTTGTGTATATTACAGGTTCTGATATATTGACAACACCGTTCTGTCGGGGATTTTTTTAATAGTTGTCTGTGACCCAAATGTGGGCGGGCTGTCCCAACCCTTCAAGGCCCACAGTGGTGGGTGAGCTACAAGTGAGTAGTTTGGGTGTGGTATCTTTCAACCCATCGTGATCACGTGGATAAGCTCCCTGGGTTCGAAACCCAGCTCCCACAGGTGAACATCTCCATTAAGCTTAAGACAGCAAAAATATTTATTTTTATTAGTTTCAATTATTGTATGATTTCTGAGAAACCGAATGAAAGGGCTATTGTACGTGTGTGTGTGTGGGGGGGGGGGACTGTCCTTCTGTTGGTGCTTGAACCAAATTCTTCGACAGTGAGTTCCCTGATTTTTTTTATATTGTAAAACTTAGTAAATGCGTTGGACGTTAGCAGAGGAGGAGGAAGAGGAGGAAGTAATTCAACTCTGCAGAAGTTAGATAAAAGACGAAAGTGAAGTGAAAGTTCAGAGGTCAGGATAAAATTTGTGCATGGAGCAAGTTGTGCGCAGTTAGATATAAACGTACGAAAGTGCGCAATTTATTTTATATAAGAGTTAGTTCTGCACAGCTTTGCAAAAGTAATTTCCCTGATATGCTTACTTATATTCAGTATACTTTTAGACCAAAGTTTGAAAAGTCTGTTGCCGTCTGTTGAGTGTTACAGAAACCCTTCCTGTAGTATTGCTGTAAATTAGAGACAAGTACTGTACTACAGGACCTGGCTGTGATTGGCCACTTAAGTCTGGCGAAGGATTTTTCTTTTCTTTCTTTTTGCTTATGACGGCTCCTGGTCTGCCCTGGGGACACTTCACTCCAGTACTTCCGCCAATAATAACCTCACCTTTATTACCTGAGGCACTGCTCTCCCATCACGCGCACAGGTGAACTATACTCACGTGAGGTGAACCACGTACCTGGCGAGGATATACGCACTTCTTTTTGAACGCTACTACTGGCAGAAGGTTGGCGTACGTTCGTCTGGTTTACTTTCCATTGTTGAGTGCAAAGGAATATCAGGTACTTGTGAGTGTTGGCGCTGTTTTATGGTGTGTGTGTGTGTGTGTGTGTGTGTGTGTGTGTGTGTGTGTGTGTGTGTGTGTGTGTGTGTGTGTGTGTGTGTGTGTGTGTGTGTGTGTGTGTGTGTGTGTGTGTGTGAGGAGGGTGTAGTGAGTCATCATTCCAAGTTTGATATAAAATAATAATAAAAATATAATTATGTGTGAGGGAGAAAGAGTGTCTTAACTCCCTCACTCTTCATCAATTTAACCTACAGTAACGTTGACAAGACAAAGCGATAATAAGTTTGAGGTAGAACGAAGGAAAGACACGGTGACGCTCAGTTCTCACTCGGTTCCCATGAGAAACTCGTGTGATTGTGAGGATTCTGTTGTTCTCACCCGACATGGCTCACGGGTTCAGCTTCTCAACGACACACACACACACACACACACACACACATGAAGATCTGGTTCCCTCTTCATACACTAGGTCTTGTACACTCAGAAATACACAAGCACACTGTCACATGCGCCTGTCGATGGTGGAACAGCCTCTCACTCTCTATCGGTGGACTGACATCTCGCCAAGGTGGTCGACTAACCACTAGCTGCTGAGGTCAACACTTCCCCGGCCAATAGCAACATGAGACAGTATTTATTCAGTGGTATGAGAGTCCGCCAGATGTAAACAAACTCATCTATCATCCTCGTCCTTAACCACAATAAACTAACATTTTATATAACTTTCACTCCTAATATCTACCTCCCTAGAGCTCCCTTTCCCTTAACACCACCACTCCCCCTTTCTGAGCGTGTTTCCCTAGTGTCTCTCCTACACACACACACACACACACACACACACACACACACACACACACACACACACACACACCTACTCTCAGAGGTTTTCCCAATATTGTTACGTGTTTGCTGGTCTAGGAAGTGTGTGTGTGTGTGTGTGTGTGTGTGTGTGTGTGTGTGTGTGTATTGTTGTTGCGTGTCAGGCGTCATATGGTGCATAATGTTGGCGTGGTGTGGAGTAGAACTGCCTTATGTAGGTGTGTATGGCGCAAAATTGGTACAAGTTGGTGTGTTATGGTACGTTACATAATATGGAGGACAGGTGTGGCGTGTGTGGCGTGAAAATATCTTACAGAATAGGTAAGAGCGTCACGGAATGGTTATGTACGGTGTTACGGAACAAGTAGGCTTGTGTTGCCGGATGTTATCAGTAACGCTGCTCGTCACACACCGACGATACTTACCACGACCTCTGCTGCGTCACCGTCACCCACCTATACACTCACCCACCACCTGGATGACTCTCTCTCTCTCTTCTTACCTTAAGTTCTTATGATTCACTTTGCTTGTAGGATCCACACAGGTAATTAGTATTCGAGTAATAATGTTTCCTTAAAGGTAATTATCTCATTATGAAGAAGACCTATGACACGATTGGGCTGGTCTATAGTAACAACTGACCTAAAACACTGAGAGCCGGCGAGACAGATGACCTGTTTTAGCAGTAGTCGGGGAAAAGGTCATGACAAGGTCGTTTGCTACGTGACATGGATGTGATTACTTGTATTACTTAATTGCTCATTGCCTAATTAACTCGGCGGATGCAATTTATATAATGAATATATGTAGTTAACTCACATTTATATAATTGTTACCGTCCATATATTACAAACACACACACACACACACACACACACACGCACAGACACACACACACACACACACACACACACACACACACACACACACACACACACACACACACACACACACACACACACACACACGCACAGACACACACACACACACACACACACACACACACACACACACACGCACACACACACTCTATCTCTCTCTCTCTCTCTCTGTATATAAATCATATCTGACATAGCAAACTTACATAACAAACACTTCATTAACAGTTACTAATAGAGAAGAAAAACTAATGATATCCCTCGCCATTGCTGACCATAGACCCGCCACCATTTAGGGGTGATGAATGACCCTTGATTACCACACTTTCATTATTATGCCCCAGAAATTTAATTATTAGATCCAAATAATTCATTAATCAGGGAAATAGGGAAGGGGAGAGGGGAAGGGGAAAGGGGAAGGGGGAGGGGGTTAGGGGGAAAGAGAAGAGAGTTTTAGTATACCAACGATGTTCTTTTCTTTTCTTTCTTTCTCCTCTCTCTCTCTCTCTCTTTCTCTCACTAACGTACAGTATCTTTCTCCCTCCCTCACACACACCTCTCTCCTCCCCTTTATGCCTCTATCCTTCCCTCACACACATTTCTCCATCCTCCCTCCTTCCCTCCCTGACCCCCTCTCCTTAACTCTCTATCCCTCCCTCGCCCCTCTCCCTCCCTCACCTCTCTCCCTCCGTCACCCCTCTCCTTCCCTCGCCCCTCTCCCTCCCTCTCTACACGTTATTTCCCCCTCAATATGTAAATCCCCCGTGAAAATACTATAGGTACCACCCCATCCAATTATGGTCTCAGGTCGACGCTCACGGGGAAACTCAACCAAAAATCGAATTATGGCGATGATTTTAAGGGTTAACGGTGTGGGGCCATGAAGTTAGGGACAGGTAGACAGACATGCCTCCGTTTAGCCAGGTTAAGTTAATTAACGTCGGCGATCACCTGGGGGAGTGTCACGATAGATTAAAGGGTTAAAGGGACAGGGTAGTTAGGTTAGGGGATTGTTTTAGGGAAAAGTTAAGGAGATGGGGTAGTTAGGGGTTGATTTGTGACGTGTTAGAGGGGAAAGGGTTGAAGGGAGGCATTCTGTAACGTAGTTGTGACTGACAAGGTTAAAGGAGGAGTTAATGAGTATTATAATTATAAAGAGAGAGAGAGAGAGAGAGAGAGGGGAAGGGAGGAGGGAATGAAGACCCGTGAGGAAGACATTTGGGGAAGATGAGTGAAGGCGGGAGGTTAAGTGAGCAATATACTTAAAGAGAACAGCAGAGAAAAACAAATGAGGAGGATGACTGAGGAATACTGATGAAAATGTGAAAGACGACATGGATAAAAAATACGAAGAAAAAAGACGAAGTGAATATAATGGATGAGGAATATGGATAAAAGAGAGAGAGAGAAAGACTTGATAAAGATAAAAGAGAGAATAGAAGATAGAGACATACCTGTGAATACAAAACATCTCGCCCCATGAGACACATTTGAGACACATATGAGACACACGAGAGACATCAGGAACGTGTGAATTTAAAGTGTGAAGTAAAACACACTTAAACACACACACACACACACACACACACACACACACACACACACACACACACACACACACACACACACACACACACACACACACACACACACACACACACACACACACACACACACACACACACACACACACACACACACACACACACACACACACCATAACTTTCATTTAATATTTAAGAAAGTATATCTTCCTTTTTTCTCTCCCTCACAGAAAAAGTTTATCTAGTGTCCGCACTGTATGTAAATGTGGCCTTTACCGTCCCACCCCAACACTATACATCCGGTGAGGGAGTCCTGCGAGGGGGTCCTGTGTCATGTGACCTGTCCTGTTGACACTGTCGGGCTGCTGTGTCATGTGACCTATGTTGTTTACATTATGTGTCCCAGTTGAAAGACAAAAAATATTCAACATAATCAAACCTAACTTAACCCATCCCAACCGCAGTGGTATTAGTAGAAGTAGTAGTAGTAGTAGTAGTAGTAGTAGTAGTAGTAGTAGTAGTCGACGTAGTAGTAGTAGTAGGGGTAGTGTTGGTTAAGCCGCCTCATCACTACAGGAGCAGCAAGTCATTTCCTCACTACAAATGGGTTTTTCTCCCTCTGTATACACCATGATGATTACTGATAACACAAGCACCCTAATCTAGCTCTTAACCCACCCTTACACACACACACACACACACACGCACACGTTATTAATGTCTACGCTGTAATTTACGACACACACCTGACTGTCACGTATAAAACACTCTAAAATAATGTAAATATTCGCTTCTTCCCTTACAAGTGATCACCAACTAGTGTCTACCTAACCACCTTATTTGCATATCACTCCGTAATTATTCATGGGGTTTGAGGTTAAGTTCTTTGGTGGGTGGCAGTCCATCACAATTATCAGCAGGTTCTTTACGTCAGTGAGCGGTGGAGGCCAGAGGTCACAGTCGTTAATTAGCGAGTCGATAAATCTGATTAGCGGATGGGTAAACTTCCAACAGTGGGAGGGAAGGAGGTAGGTAGGGAGAGAAGGAAGGAAGGAATGAGGGAGAGACTGAAGAAGAAGATCATAGGACGCAAAAGTAGATGGAGAGGGGGAGGATCTCAGAGGATAGAAGGATCGGAGTGGGGAGAATAGTTATGAGAGGGTAGGTGGAAGAGAAAGAGATAAAAGTGAGAAGGGAAGAAGAAGAGTTTGTGTGACGGAGGGAGGGAAGGAGAAGGAACGGAGACCCCTGAAAGACGTAAAAAGTGAAGGAAAGGAAGTAGGAGACGAAGGAGGGAAGGAATGAAGGAACACATAAATACACAAACACACTCATAAACACACAAAAACATTAACAAACACACATAAACAAACACATACACGCACAAACAGACTAAGGCAACAACTTGGACCGTTTCTTTGGGCGATATGACACACGGATTAAGAGAGTGCTACGCAATTATAGTATTTATTATTCTCTTGAACCTATAATCCTCTTGTAAATGACCTTCGATGATTATAGTAAATGATGTTATTATATTTATTAACCTAATTATGAGAGAGGGTGGGAAGGGGGGAGAGACAGGGATAGACAGAGATAGAGAGGGAGAAAGAGAGACAGACAGACAGGGAGGGAGGGAGGGAGGGAGGAAGAGACAGAGACAGACAGATAGAGATGGACAGAGAGAGACAAACAGACAGATAAAGAGAGACAGACAAACAGAGCGACAGATAAAGACAGGGAGGTAGACAGATAGACAGACAAACAGGAAAGGAGAGAAAGAATGGAACAGGTGACGGATGTGGAACAGGTAGCAGTGGTGGAACAGATACTGACGCTGGTGATGGTGGAACAGGTGGTAGACGTGATTAAGATGGGGTAATGGGAAAGAGTGAGAGAGGCACCTTGAGGACTGGAGAGGTAAGGTGTTCAGACAGTATCATCAAGGTGGTTACTGGGAGGGAAGGAGAGAGGGAGGGAGAGGGAGGGTGAGAGTGGGGGGCAGGGGATGGGAAGAAGATAGAGAGAGAGGGGGGATGGTTCAGTGAGAGGGAATGGGGAGGGAGGGTGAGGAAGGAAGGTAGGGAGGGAGGGTGGAAAGGTAGGGAAGGGAAAGCTGGAGGAGAGAGAGAGAGAAAAAAAAAATGGTGGGATAGGAGGGAAGAAGAGTTGGGAAAGAGGAGTGAGGAGGGCAGTGGAAAAGGATGAAGGAAGAGGAGGAATGAGATAATGATAGAAGAGAAGAAAAATTCATAAGGGAGGGGAGAGAAAAAGAATAGAAACATGGTAGGAGATGGAGGTGAGGAGAGATAGGAATAGAAGAAAGGTCGAACTTAATTATCTCTCTCTCTCTCTCTCTCTCTCTCTCTCTCTCTATCCGACGTATTTCCTCTTGCCTATCCTCCCTCCCTCCCTCCCATTTCCTCCTTCCTCCAACAGGTAATTGAGGATGATCTCACACGGAACAATAAGTTGTAATTTTTATCATTGTGTCTTGATAACTGACCTTTATTAATTATTCTTATTCTTATCCATCACCATCTTCTTGTAATTGTTCTTTAACGAGAGGTGTGTGACAGGTGTGTGAGAGCGAGAGAGGTGTGTGAGAGAGGTGTGTGACAGGTGTGTGAGAGCGAGAGAGGTGTGTGACAGGTATATGAGAGCGAGAGAGGTGTGTGACAGGAGAGTGAGAGAGGTGTGTGACAGGTGTATGAGAGTGAGAGAGGTGTGTGACAGGTGTGTGAGAGCGAGAGAGGTGTGTGACAGGTGTGTGAGAGTGAGACAAAGGCCCAGCTAGAGCTCGTCAGTCACGCCTCTGACACGTGATCTGTCCCTCACTGTCTCACCACACACTCCTCCTCCTCCTCCTCTTCCTCCTCCTCTTCCTCCCCCTCCTCCTCCTATTTGTAATTGAAGCTGAATATTATATTTTTTTTAATATTAATTGACTTTCCAAAATAAAATCAAGTCATTGTAATGGTTCGTTTGAGTTTGGTTCAGTTACAATGACATGATAATGAGGCAACAGTGACAATTAGGAGTAGAAACACCCACGTCATCAAAATTTTTGCCTGAACGTCTGAGCTGCATCGATCACACTCAGCAGCTTTGTGTGAGAGAGAGGGTCTTAGCGACCTGGGAGTTAAGGCTGCTTGCTTTCCTGGCTACAGCACTTCAAAAAACGCCATCTCTTGTGAGTAAGATTTGGAGGTCAACTTCAAGGAAAATGAACTTCCTTGCTATTATGCGCATGTAACAAGGTAGAACTCACAGCTGAAGATGGTGAAATATGTCAACGCAGCTGGTGATTGACTGAGTGATAGGGAGAAACTAAACAAGAATGATCTCGTATGGAGGTTACAGCTCGGACTATATCTGTGATAGTTCATGATCTATTGCGAGAGGCGATAGAAGAAACTGAGGAAGATAAGGTCACTCAGACCCGCCAGTCTTGCTCTACAACAACGCAGTAGCAGTTGTCTCATTCAGGGCTGTCCTACTGTGAGGCTGGCCAGGGTCTTATTACAGTCAATTAAGACTTTATTCATTTCTGGAGATGTGTGACGTCATAGCAGCAGCCTTTCTTAACCCTCGTTTCAAGAAGAATTGGCTGCCATCTCGGGAAAAAAAATCAGGTCCTTTTGGGAGATCAAGATGTTGCTCGTTGACTTTGAGGTAGAAGAGGAAACAGTGAGAGAAAAGAACAAGTTTTCCTCTACCACCTGAAGTCCAATAAGGTACCTCGCCTTTTTCCCTTCTTGGCCCTTGATTGATGGATCAAGCCCAGATGACCTCCAGCAAGTGTTAGTGGAGTACACAGAGAAATCACACCTGGCTTATTGGAGGGAGTCTTCCAAAGGTTCGCACCCGGCCAGGGAAATGTTGAGCTGCACGACTGCTCGACCAATTCCGGCAAGACATTTTTCACCCCACATCAGGACACTCGCTACTAGGTCCTGCCTCGTTCTCGGGACTTCTGCTGGTAGAGTGTAACTGGTGGGTATGTGAGCAGTTTCCGTCACTTTCCGTGCTTGAATTGTTGTTTATTATTAGTGAAAATATAAGTAAAAACTAGTTAATGTCTGTCAAATTCACTAATAATAATACAGTACGGGATTTTGAAAGGAATTTTTTTTTCTTTTCTTTCATTTCCTTGACTATCATAGGTCAATTGCCGGGTCAGGCTGGGAGTAATTGTCATTGAAGCTGAGTAACTTATGTAATTTTGGATAATTGTAATTGTAAATGACATTGTAAAATAAAAAGTAATTGTAATTGAAGCTTTGAAAACCCAATTGCATTTGTAATTTCATCTATATAATGTAATTGCTCCAAGCTTCCCTTTCCTCCTTCTTTACCCCCCTCCTTTACTCCCCCCTCCTCCTCCTCCCCCTCCTCCTATTCCTTCCCTCCTCATTCATATCTTCCTCCCTCCCCTTTCCCCTCCAAGTCCCCCACCTCCTACCCACTACCCCTCCTTTATCCTACTCGCTACACCCTCCCTCCTACCCACTACCCCTCCTTTATCCTACTCGCTACACCCTCCCTCCTCATCCGTTATCCTTCTCCCTCTTCCCCAATATCCTCCTCTCTCTTCTTCCTCCTTCTTCCTCCACCAGCCAGGCCAGACCACACATACTAAAAGATTCATACCGTCAAATATTTCCTCCCGCGACGCTGGAGGTGTGAGGAGGCATCTAAAATGGAGTCGAATTTATACCGAGACTTCACTAGCCTGGGTTTTTTTTTTCTATCCTAAGGAAAAATCAAGTCATGAATAGTCTTTGCCGCCATTACCGTGACACGACTATGTTGGGAAGGTAACACGAACGAGGACAACGGACCCATTTGTTTTTATTATTGTTGTTGTTGTTGTTGTTATATATAAACCAATGTAACCTAAACAAAATCAACCCAGCAACACACACACACACTAACTTGTTGCTATACACGTCAGTCTTCCTCCACAACCACGTTATTTCACCTCCCCACACCACTCCTCCCGCCTCTCACTCGTTATTACACACTCTTACTTGCCTTTTACACTCTCCCAAGCTCTCTCACTCGCCCTTAACTCACCCCTCAATCTCTCACTTTATGTAGAATCGTTGCTAGATCTTATTTTTCTTCTGCCTTTCCCAGCTCCCCCCCACACACACGACTGATGATTGATGTTACCCGCAGCCTCTCTCTCTCTCTCTCTCTCTCTCTCTCTCTCTCTCTCTCTCCTGTGTGTGTGTGTTCCGTCGACAACTTTTCAACCAGACACAATTTATTTAATGGAGTCAATGGTTGGCCGATTCATGCACACACACACACACACACAGCTGTTGAGGATAAACATTACCCAACGTGATGATTAACATATTAATTGAATTTATTAATATTCATTGAAAAGGCTCCACTTAAGTGTTCACAATGGCTGCCTCTGGTGGCTCAGTGGCTCCCCGTGGCTAAGATGTTGTTGTACTGGGCTTGTCTGTCACGTATTCCTTCACCTTTGTTTACTGTTTTTGTTTGTTTATTTTTGTGGGGGATTCGTACGGCTGAGGTGTAGAGGTAGGGTGTTGGGATGGAAGGTTAAGTTAGGTTAGGTTTACACACACATTTACACTCACTCACTGACCATGAATACCCAGCGACTCACTCATTCATTCACTCACTCACCCATAAGTAAAAAGCCTCCTGGTCTTGAGTCTCAGCCTTTGAAGATTTGTAAGCGAGTCTCTACACAGCATAGTAACTCCTGTATTATTTATCTTGGTCTGTGTCTGTTTGTGTGTCAGTGCGTCCAAATATTAGTATAAGTTCCCTGGATGAATGTGTGTGTGTGTGTGTGTGTGTGTGTGTGTGTGTGTGTGTGTGTGCGCAACTATTTCATTGAAAACCTTATACCTCCTTCCTTCTCTCTTTCTCTCCCCCCATCTCCTCTCCCATACATTTTCCATCCCACCTCTCCCTATTCCTTCTATATTTGTTTACCTCTCCACCTTCCATCCTTTCCATTCTCTATCTCATCCACCTCCTTCCTATCCAAGTATCCATTCTCTCCTCACCTTATTCCTACCCCCACCTTTCTTCTTCTCCTCTTCCCTCCCTCCCCTTTCCTATCCCTTCTCTCCTCACCTTATTCCTACCTTCACATTTCTTCTTCTGCCCTTCCTTCCCACCTTTCCTGAACAAGCAAGGACAAGGTCAGAGAAGCTGTTGTGTGGGAGTTCAAAGCCCCAAAGCCACCCCCTGTACGTGGCCGTCTTGAAGTTGTATGAGTCTGCCCTCGAAAGTGTTGAGGATTAATAGAAAACGTGAAACAATTCTTGGGCGTTGTTGTGTCATTTGGGCCTCGTGCTTACCTGGGCAGCGTATATACCTGGGTCCCGTGTATAGATGGTCCCGTGTATAGATAAATATAGAAAGAAAAACTCACACAAAAAGAAATAATGAGAAAAAATAGATAGATTAATTATGATAATACTGATAATAATTAAAGTAGCAATAGTAATAAAAATGATATAATAATAATAATAATAATAATAATAATAACCTAGCATATCATCATCACTACCAAATTTCGAGTTAAAATCCTTTGTCTCATTTTATACGTGTTTTTTCCAGTTGAGCTGAAAATTTACGATTTAACCTAAGGGAATGAACTCGTGTTAGTGTTATGGGCGTATAATATTTCCTTTGATAGACTGTCTGACTGACTGACTGGTTGATTGGCTGACAGGTTGAGTGAGTGGGCTATTGATCATATTTGATTAGTTGATTATCTGTCTGACTGGGTGACTGGTCGATTGGCTGACAGGTTGAGTGAATGAATGATTACTTCATTATCTGATTGGATAAAAGACTAACTGGAGTGACCTGGTTGAGTGACTGGCTTGTTTATTGACTGATTTGTTGAGTGGTTGACTGTTTAACTGGAAGAGGAAGCAGGAGAAGAAGAAGAAGAGGGGAAAGAGAAGTGGTGAGGTAAAGAGTCAGTAGTGAGAAGAAATAGGGAAGGACAAGAAGGAATGGGGAGGAAGAGGGAGAGTGATGGGGTGAGGAGGAGAGAAGAAGGAGTGGGGAGGAAGAGGGAGAATGGTGGAGTGAGGAGGAGAAAAGAAGGAATGGGGAGGAAGGGGGAGAGTGATAAAGTGAGGAGGAGAGAAGAAGGAATGGGGAGGAAGGAGGAGAGTGATAGAGTGAGGAGGAGAGAAGAAGGAATGGGGAGGAAGGGGGAGAATGAGTGTTGGTGAGGGAAGAGAGAGGTGAGAGAAGGTAGCGTGAGGGAGGAGTGTTTTCCGAGTTAAATCTAAACGAAACAAACACTTAATCATCTAATTGTATGAACCGTGAACACTTTGAACAACTTGTCAACTAGCAACACGAACTATGGTACAATACTACACAACTTGTCAACTAGCAACACGAACTATGGTACAATACTACAGTACTACACAACTTGTCAACTAGCAACACGAACTATGGTACAATACTACACAACTTGTCAACTAGCTGTATGAACAATGAACACTTACACATCAGTTCAAACTCAGGTCGAACTCCGCCGCTTGAAACAATAACAAAACACATGATTCACCTCACAGCCTGACCAACAAACAAGTCTTGTATTGTTTATCTAATAGCAGTGAGAAAGTGGGAGTGAAATAAAGGTGTCTCGATGATGTCTCTCTCTCTCTCTCTCTCTCTCTCTCTCTCTCTCTCTCTCTCTCTCTTTACCTGCCGTACAGTACCTACAGGTGAGACAACATCAATTAATGAACGAGGTGCCACAAGTTTAGTCCACCAGGTGTGAATATTTCCCAAAGTCTCGGATTTTTCAGGTGTAAACTTTGTCTAATTCAGGTGTGGTTGTATCTACCTATATGAGGCTCTGATGTGGTTTTCTATTCTCTAGATACTATTAAGGTGTTAGGTGTGAGTCGTTCTGGTGGGTGTCATACTATTTCTGTCACTTGGTGTGCTTCAAGGTCGTACTAGTTGGCTGCACGTTCACTCTGGCCGCCGCACGTTCACTCTGGCCGCCCTTTGAGCACTGCAGCCCCGAGTACACCTGAAGGTCACGATGAATTCCTGATGAACCTGAAGAATTCATCCTCCGAGGGGTGATGTCAGAAATCGGCAGCTGATTGGTCGAGCTCTTTCGGCTGGCCAATCATATGCTGAAGCAAGCAGTGACGTCAAATAGGAACTATATATCCGCTGATTGGTCGAACTCTTTCAGCTATCCAATCACAGACTAGAGTAGGCAGCAACGTCAAATCGAAACTATAAGTCCGCTTTCAACCAACCAGTGACATCAAATAAAAAGTATATGTCCGATCCGCTGATTGACTAGTGTTACCTCTGACGTCATAGCTCAGTGACGATGAACTAAACCAGGATCGATAACCTTTTTCTCTTATTGATTTTCACAAGAATTCTGCGAAAAGTTACTCCATATAGAAGACAAACACGAGAGGCTTAATACACAGAATTCCCGCCCAGGTGAGTCCTTTTGAGGCTAATTACAAGACCAGGTACACCATCCAACCAGCCACCAATCCACCCACCCATCCACCCACCCATCCATAGCTCAGACCACACGGAACACCATCACCGTAATAACTAATTTCCATATCATTAGTTGGTTCCTACACACCATCTACCTCAACATACACCTGGAGGAGTTAATTAGGTGACGGGAGGATAATACACAAGATGATCGAGGTACATGGTTAGGTTAGGTTAGGTTAGGTTAGACGTTGATTAAGATGTGATATTAATATGGAGATGTCGACTGTCTGTCTGTCTGTCTGTCTGTTAGGTGAAGAGCTTGTTGTTGTTGTTATTGTATCCCAGTGTGTGTGTGTGTGTGTGTGTGTGTGTGTGTCCGTCCCATAACAGTCACTTTTCCAGCACAACACTACACCTGTACCGTCAGCACAATACACTATACCCCTCTTAAAGTACACTATCACACTACACCATTGCTTTTACCTACACCATACAGTAGGTTAGGATAGGTCTACACACACACACACGTTTACACTCACTCGCCCAGTTACTCACCCACTCACTCACTCACTCATTCACTCAACCACTCACTCACTCACTCACTCACTCACTCATTCACTCAACCACTCACTCACTCACTCATTCACTCAAACAGGTGTGTAGGTCTATGAAGGTATTTGGAAGATGTATGAATTTTGGTGAGTATTTCATATTGTTGAGCCGTTTAAAGGGTTCATTTATACCAAGGATTCATACAGTAAGGATCGCCCTGCCATGAAGTGTTTAGTCGCTCATGGCTATTTCCTGACCTGACCTGACCTGACCTAACCTGTTGCTTATAAAAAAAAATCATAATATTTGTACAAAGATCTAAGACCAGAATAGAGGTTTATTCACTAACAATAAATAAACATTGTAGCTTAGAATACTCCTGATGGAAAGAGGATTTTTTATTTTTTTTATTTTTATTTTTTTTGAAACTCGGAAAGTAAAAAAAATAAAACGTTTTGTTCTGACTTTGGTAAACAAAATAATTCCGCTTGACAAAAATTCAAGATGTTTTTTGTCTTTTTTTGGAGAGAGTTTGATTACTTTCTAGTCTCCCACGGGTCAGTACAGATAGGCTCATCAATAAATATCCTTATTTTAAATGGACATAAATTTAAACCCTGGGTATTTTTTCTGGATGATTCTCTGTACATAACTAGAGTGTCATCTCCATTATCTTTCTCAATATATAGATGAATACAAAATCATATCCACACATCTGAAATAAAATTAGGTCATCATGTTATGTCGTAAAATGCCAACATAAACCATATTGTCTTTATATCCAGATGTAGGCAGCGATAAGTCACCATTTCTTGACCTGACTGATAATGATTTAGTAGATGAGTTAGATTTTTTTTCAGATTAATGCAGTAAATGATCATCAATTCATGTTGTCTTTTGATATTTTTCGTCTTGTTTTCTGTATTTATTCACCAGCCATCATTTTTAGTGCTCTCTCTCTCTCTCTCTCTCTCTCTCTCTCTCTCTCTCTCTCTCTCTCTCTCTCGTTATCTTATTTAATTTTACTTTCTTGTCTCCCCCAGGCGGCGCCCGCTAGGTCCAGCCCCCAGCAAGACGCCGCCGCAGGCTACACAGGTCAGTACTGCGTCCTCATGTAAACACAACTTCCTCGGCTGTACAACTACCTTCACCACCTCCTACATCACTTAACTCAATCGTACTTGGCTGCAAATATTTATTCTTTGTATTATTATTTGTTTTTGTTTTTTGCCACAATACAAAACAAAAACTTGACCGTGTGTCCAATACGATAGTTTTCCAATAGACATAAATTCAACAAAAACACGTTAATACTTTATAAAATAGGCCTACGATAATAGCCAAAAAAAATAGAAAGCTTATTTAGAAGAAGATAACGAGAAGGTTAATATTATGTAAACAAACGTCGTCCATAAACACAGTAGCCAACTGACCGTGCTCGGGGTTAGGTTAAGTTAGGTTAGGTTAGGTTAGGTTAAGACCAGTTCAGGGAGAAAATTTTATGATAATGTTTACTTTTATGTTTACTCAAGTTCTGTAAAAAAAATGCAATGAGATGAAATAAGAGATAATGTAAGATAAAATGGACTTAAATAAGAATCACAATGATTCTTTGTCCCTCCCTCCCCCCTCTCCCCTTCCCCCATCTACCCCCTCTTCTATGCTCCCTCCCCCCTTTCCCCCATCTACCCCCTCTTCTATGCTCCCTCCCCCCTTTCCCCCATCTACCCCCTTCTATGCTCCCTCCCCTTTCTCCTACTCCACCCCTCTTCTATGCCCTCCCCTTTCTCCCATTCTACCCCTCTTCTATGCTCCCTCCCCTTTCTCATCTACCCCCTTCTATGCTCCCTCCCTCCCTCTCCCCCATCTACCCCTCTCTATGCTCCCTCCCCTTTCCCCCATCTACTCCCTCTTCTATGCTCCCTCCCCTTTCCCCCATCTACCCTCATATGCTCCCTCCCTTTCCCCCATCTACCCCTCGTCTATGCTCCCTCCCTCCCTTTCCCCATCTACCCCTTCATCAGTCTATGCTCCTCCTCCTTTCCCCCATCTACTCATCAGCCTATGCTCCTCCCCTTTCCCCCATCTACCCCTTCTTCTATGCTCCCTCCTTGTATATAAGGTTGACATTCGATGTATTGTAATCCTTGACTGATGAGGCCAACAGGAGGTAGGTGGATGGAAAGAGGAAGAGAAGGAGAGGGGAGGAAGGAAGGGGAGCTGGAGAGGGTCGGGAGGAAGGGGAGGGAGAGAGGGGAAGAAGGGGAGAGAGTTAGGGAGAGAGGAAGTGCAGGGATAAAGGGGAAGAAGGGGAGAGACAGGGATAGGGGAAGATGGAGGAGAGGAAGGGGAGTGGAGGAAAGAGAGGGGAAGAAAAAGGAGGGGAGAGGGAGATAAATGTCTGAGAGCTGAGCTGATCTGAGCACCATGATGAGGAGACTGAAGGTGGGCGGTGACCTGTGTTTATGGACGATATTACCTCTCTCTCTCTCTCTCTCTCTCTCTCACACTATCTTTAACGTTCTCTCTCTCTCTCTCTCTCTCTCACTATCTTTAACGTTCTCTCTCTCTCTCTCTCTCTCTCTCACTATCTTTAACGTTCTCTCTCTCTCTCTCTCTCTCTCTCTCTCTCTCTCTCTCATTCATTCATCTAACCTAACCTAACCTGGAGTCATAAACAATATCCATCCTATGTATAAACAAATTAATGTATTGTTGTACCGCGAGTGTTGACACGACTCAGCTGTTGGCGTTAACTCTAGAAATGTTAACCTCGGCTGTTGGTGTTAACTCTAGAAATGTTAACCTCAGCTGTTGGTGTTAACTCTAGAAATGTTAACCTCAGCTGTTGGTGTTAACTCTAGAAATGTTAACCTCAGGTGTTGGCGTTAACTCTAGAAATGTTAACCTCAGCTGTTGGCGTTAACTCTAGAAATGTTAACCTCGGCTGTTGGTGTTAACTCTAGAAATGTTAACCTCAGCTGTTGGTGTTAACTCTAGAAATGTTAACCTCAGCTGTTGGTGTTAACTCTAGAAATGTTAACCTCAGCTGTTGGTGTTAACTCTAGAAATGTTAACCTCAGGTGTTGGCGTTAACTCTAGAAATGTTAACCTCAGCTGTTGGCGTTAACTCTAGAAATGTTAACCTCAGCTGTTGGCGTTAACTCTAGAAATGTTAACCTCAGGTGTTGGCGTTAACTCTAGAAATGTTAACCTCAGCTGTTGGCGTTAACTCTAGAAATGTTAACCTCATCTACCTTACAAAATAAGTTAATTAGCGCAGATAGACCACATAAATTTAACACTTGTTTAAGTATAGAGTGGATTACATTATGTATAGTGTATATTATGTATGAGGCGCATTACGGTATGTATAGTGTGTGTTGTATGTATGGTGTATTATGTATTTCGTATAGATTGTTGAGGTGGAGTCAGGCAACGTGAGTATATGGAGTACTTGAGGGCCTTGGTAAGTGGAGGGGGAGTGTGTGTGTGTGTGTGTGGCCATCGTTCATTATAGCTCATATTGGGGCTTGGTATAGCGGAAAATAGTTATTTCGGTCAGCTCAACCCGTTCATAAAACAGTTAAACTGATAGGATAAAATATATCACTATATGGTATAAATTTACGGAGAATAAAAAATATACGAAGAATCGAAGTTAAAAAAAAAATATATATATATATTGTTTTTATTTTTTTTTAGTATATTTGGGAATTCATCTTTTATTTACTCTGTGCAATTTCAACATCATGTCAGCTATCGTTTTTATCACGGTGTATATGCGACCCAGTTTTAATGGGTAGGAATGTTAGAGACTAATCAGGAGGCTTGCGACACGGGACATTAACCAGACTGACAAATGGGTTAAATCCTTTTGAGTGACGCCTCGTTCCCTTCCCCGTGTTTAATTGATCACCTCGGTGGTAAGGGTCTACAGCCTATTTTAATTGATAGAACTAAAATTAATGGCGAGGGTCATAAAAGCCATCGAAATTTCTCCAAACTGCAAAGAAATTTTTGACTTCGTTGCTGCCTCATAGTTCCGAGTCTCCCTGGTAACCCTGTATGTGCTCGGCCCGTGTAAACATACTTAGTGTGAGATACGAGCCTATTGCCATTTTCTTCATCAAGCTGAACTCATTTTCCACAAAATCACTTTAAGGTTATCATTCAATCAACATAAATAAACTTAGATTTGAAAAGAAAAACATTAATACAGCTAATTAACGCTGCGCAAAAAACAGTAGAAAAATAGATAACATAACGAAACTTAATAACCTCGCGAGTTCTCTTGTTGTAAGGAAAGGCTGAGTGAACGGGTCCCTGGGCAGTCTTCTTTGTGAGTCGTACACAACAATCTCCAGCACAGTTATTGTTGCCTCAGACGCTGGCGGGCTCTTGACGACAACCAGAGACCATCATGGCAGGCAGGAACACACGAGTCCTTGAGTATGTTTCCTCAAATAAGCACGGAGGAAAAACACGGAGAGCAGAGTCACTGTAAACGATGTTGTAGGAGGAGGAGTAATTTAGGTGTTGTGGGCTGGTATTGGTCCCCAGGGAGAGGGATGAGCATCACGCTCCGCCCTCAATTTTCTTACGTCAACACTGTGTTTACCTAGCCACTCCCGCCAACTGTGGATTTGCAGACTCTCCTGTGTTGTTCATTGTTGTTAACCTGTAAGTACGTGTGTTAGTGTCTGTTGTGATAATTGTGCTGAAAAGGGAGCATGGAGAGTGAGAATATGTTATCTATTCTTTGTCACCGATAACAGGCGACGATACACCATTGTATAGCGTCAGGTAACGTATGAGAGGTACAGTACAGCAGCAATGAATAAGACCGAGTAACATAGTCCCTTGCCTCAGTGACCAGGTCATCGATAACTCGTAAAAAAGTAAAATGACTAATTTAGGATAAAAAAAAAATATAACCTACCGACGTGGGTGAGTGGTGGGTGGCAGGAGGGTGAGAGGGAAGACGGAGACACAGACAGACACACAGGGTTGAATGCCACGCGAGAAGTGAAGGTGACTGTCACCCAGAAAGCAACATTTTGTATGAATGATTGAATAACACGGCGGAGAGTGATATTATTGAGGAAGGACGCATTGCCGGTAGATGAGATTGACGTGTGGGAAGTGACGAGAGTTCAGTAGCAGGACACGTGAGGTCGTAGTGTCGAGGAGGGGAGTGCCACAGCGAAGCGCATCTTAACACCAACACAAATAAATGAAAGCTGATGTAATTCAATCTCCATTTTCGCATCAATCTTTATGTTATAACTGAAGTAAATCAGTTAGGTATGTTTCCACGCCTTCAGTTACGGTATTATTTTAACATCTAATAACTCTGGCCAGGCGTGTACTGTACATTAGTGATTCTCGTTCAGGAGTTAGTGTTAAATGAATACCACAGACAACCACGAAACCATCCCTTCTCCAGGCCATAGGAGAAGTGAACACGGTGAGCTTGGGTCAATAACAATTCGTGTGGTGAACATGAAGAAATCAAATCAACGTTAAATATCAACGTGAGACACCCGATTGACCTGCCAGACGTAAGGTTACACACACACACACACACACACACACATGAAAAACCTGCGGTGCTATGGTCAGCATTCTCGCCTCGCAAGCGAGCGGACCCGAGTTCGGGCAGGGTGAAACTATGGGCAAGTTTCTTTACGTCATTTGCCTCATTTGCCTCTGTCTACCCAGCAGTAATTGGGAACATGAATGTTAATCGATTTGCGGATCGTATTCCAGGGTAATGGTTAGCCAGTGCAGTTGGCGAGTTGTCCGGTCTTCTCGGACTATTACTTGACACTGGGTCATGCAACTAGTTAACTTAGGATGTGGATGTTGCGTTGGCGACAGCTTCTACACCTTAACAAATTCACGCCCTTGGGCCGGCCATCCTCGTTACATGAAGGGCAACCATTATTATTTTCTTGTGCCTGTACTCACCTAACGAACAATGAACTTTTCAACACCCTTTAATGCCTACCCCCACTCTCTCTTCCCCCATCCCCCCCTCCTCCCTCTCCCCCTCCACCCTGGACCTCCTGTTATGGTAAGTCACAACCAGGCGTCGAGGGCATTTTGGAAAACGTTCTTCTTCCAACATTATGTCATATGGTTAGGTTAGGTTAGGTTTGGTAATCATAGAAGTACAGTATTTCATTACTTTTATGTTCTTAAGTCATCTTACTAAGTGCGACAAATAAGGTTGAAGCCGTTAACTTGCCCTCAGTGGGTCGGGTTGCCGCAGAAAACGTAAGAGGTTTTAGGGGGACCTAACCTAATTCTCTGAGACAAGACAGCCAAGGGGAGTTTTAAAAGCCTACATTAACCACCTGTCAGTCAATGGTTATAGGAGGGTGCTTCAGTAATATTTTGCAAATGCACTCTTTAACCTTGTTGTCATAGGGAAAGGTCTAACTTTATATTTTAACACTAATTTAAATAACTTCCTAACTTGTTCATTTTATATTTCCATTCTTCGTCTACTTTCAGATGGTGCACCAGTAAAGCGCTTCGATGCCTTCACGTGAGTAACAATAAGTGTTTTAACGCTTTATCTCCTGTATTATATTCTTTCATTTATACTTTACATTACTTATACTTGTAGTTAGGATCATCATCACTGAATTATCCACTACTGTAATAAAGTTTAATATGTCATCAATCCAGTAATAACACTCGACAAACACAAACAATAGAGTGTACTTCATTCAGTGGGACCTGACCTGTGTTTGTAGGAGACCAGGTGGATGACACGGAGTACATGTGCCTCCTCCTCCTCTTCCTCCTACTTCTCCTCTTCCTCCTCCATCTCCTCCTCTACCTCCTCTTCCTTCTTTCTTAAGGCTATCGGGATTATAATTGTAAATAGAATTGTATATTTTATTGTCACACTGAAGGTTCACACTGAGGGTTCACACTGAGGGTTCATGCTGGGGGTTTACACTGAGGATCACGCTGAGGGGCTCATACTGAAGGTTACACTAAGGGTTCACGCTGAAGGTTCATACTGCGGGTTCACACTGAGGGATCGACTTACTATGTGTCTTACAGAACCTTTTTTCATCAGAGAGGATCAAGGAAAGCCACTGTTTTCTCTCTCCTCCCTTCCTCCCCCCCTCACTCCCCCTCACCCTCAGGACGGGCCACATCAGGATGCTGAGGAGTAAGGGGATATTAGCCCCCATCCCCCACCCTCTAGGACCTGTTCTGGTGACAGCGGACGCCAATTTTGCGGATGAGGACAGAGGGAGGTGGAGGCGGCCACTGTCTGTGTCATTCAGGGATAACAAGAGACGATGGGATGGGATGGCATGGGATGGGATGGGATGGGATAGGATGGGGGCATTAAGTTTCGGAAAGTCTTAGCTATATCATCCAAGTAGTGTCAATAGAAGAGGAGGCGGAGGAGGAGGGGGAGGAAGAGTAGGAGGAGGAAGAGGAGAGGGAGCAGTAGGAGGATGAAAAGGAGATGGAGCAGTAGGAGGAGGAAAAGGAGGGGGAACTTAAGGAAAACAATAAGATGTGAATTCGTGAGCTGGAGTCTGGTGTATTGTGACGAGATGAGTTGAATAATTAAAGATGAGGTGATGCCCTGTGCAAGATTCTCATTGACAGTCTCTAAGTGTCTTGAGAATTTGCGCTGTGATCCTGTCATGTCTAGTGAGGCAGCTTAATAGGCACGGGGAAGTAGCAGAGGTGTAGAGGGTTTAGTTGTACTTGATGTAGCTTCTGTTGGTGGTGATGGAGGGGCAGGTGCTCACTGACGGCTCACTCCCTCAGGTCAAAGCTGACGACAGGTTGTTAGGAAAGCGTGAGTAATGATAGCACCCAAAGGCATGGTCGGTGACAGTGATGGTGGCGTGGCGTGATGGTGAAGATAGTGATGATGATGATAGTGACTATGATGGTATGGTTTATGGTGGTAATGAGCGTAGGTGATGATGGTGATGACTATGTTGATGATGACTGAACTTGATCTTCTTGTCTTCCAGGACGGGCTTCGGACACAACAAACGCAGCTCAGAAGACATGGACCGTTTAGGATTTGGGTTTAACAAGAGGAACTTTGACGAAATCGATCGATCAGGCTTTGGCTTCCACAAGCGCAACTTCGATGAGATCGACCGATCTGGATTTGGATTCAACAAGCGCAACTTCGATGAGATCGACCGATCTGGATTTGGATTCAACAAGCGCAACTTCGATGAGATCGACCGATCTGGATTTGGATTCAACAAGCGCAACTTTGACGAGATCGATCGTTCTGGCTTCGGCTTCCACAAGCGAGGAGATTATGACGTCTACCCTGAGAAGAGGAACTTCGACGAGATTGATCGCTCCGGCTTCGGCTTCGTGAAGAGAGTGTATGGTCCCAGGGACATCGCTAACCTGTACAAACGTAACTTCGACGAAATTGACCGTTCCGGATTCGGGTTCGTCCGACGCAGCGCCGAGTGAAGCAGACCCTTGAGGTACCATCCGTTCTGAGCCACAATGTACCCTCGACAGCTCCATTTTGCGTCCTCTTCAGTGAGACTGCTTAATACGTCTTATAGATTACTTTAAGAATAGTTACTGACAATATAACATATCGTAAGCTTACTATTTTATCCCCGAGAAAGATCAACATTGCCCATCTCTTTCCTCCTCTCTATTATGGACTGCTCGACTAGCAACGAGAAACTCGGTGTTCTCCGGAGGGCCCAAGACGACCTCGGAGACCCTCCCTCTGTCTGATGTTACTCGTGAGTGGCTGGGAATGTCAAGCAAGCAAGGAATAAAGAATATTTTTATTAAGTGGTCTTTCTTTTACATTTGGGTTGTTTATTGTTTACATTTGTCTTTGTGAGTTCCTCTGGTTACTTAGACTCATAAGCTTAAGTATTTCTAAACGGGTTTTTTTGGAATGAATCTCTGAGGTCTGAAAGGCAGCCAGCCGCTTCATATAACCACTTACTGTCTACAGCTGATCGTTTAGTTAAGTGACGACACAGTATTAAGTGTTCCCTACCACACAGACAAGGACTGTATTGGCCCAGTGCTGAAGTAGAAGTTCCCGTTGGATCACACAATATCAACAAAACAAGTTGTAGCAAAGTGAATGTTGTGTTTTCAGGGCTGTTTCAGAATATATATTAATGTTGACGGTCCCAGAGGTATACTGAATGCAATATCACTCTATATATGAATTCTTTAAAAACTTTTTGTGAGACTATGTTGTAGAGAAATGACTTACTGCACAGTTTGTCATACAAGTTAAAATAATAAAGTTATACAAGTTAACTGTTAACATATTTTCACTATATACATTTATTGTTATTTTTTATTGAGAATCCAGACAATGTGTACTGAGATAATGAACACGATGAGCTAACTAGCGAAGCCTTTTATGTTCACAGCAGCAGAGAAAGTTGTGTGATGGCGTCAGGAGGTAGCACATCCCTGTCCCCCTGATACACACCTCCACATACACACCTCCCCCCCCCCTGACACACACGCACCGCCTCCCACACACACACACCTGCACGCAAAGTCACACCAGTTATAGAACCCTTCAACCCACCAAGGGCACCTCCATCACCACCACCTGACGAGAACCACCAATACGCCATCCTCCTGCCGTATACAAACCAACAACCACTGATACTGTTTAATGAAATGATAAGCTGACCTGGAATTACTTTATCCATTATGTAACTATGTATATACAATGTGTGTGTGTGTGTGTGTGTATGTCCATTTTGCTCACACCATCCTACAATAGCCCTAATGATCACCTACCATCAAACCTGAAATAACAAGAACATATAACAACATGAACAAGAAGCTGGATGAATGAAGACTCCATCTGTCTGTTCCTTGTGTAATAATCACTAAATCTCTCCACACCTGTTATTGTGATGGCTCTATCGGCCCTGTGTGTGTGTCATGACTTGGTGAGAGGGAGGACCAGAGACACAAACAATTACTAGTGTGTCTGTCTGTTTGTCTTTATCTATACATTCATATATCTGTCTGTTTCTTTTTAATATTCTGTCTTACTAATTCTGTATTAATCTATGTCTCCTTTTCTCTCTCGTCTCCTCTCACTATCTATTTGTCTCTGCTCTCTAGTAACAGTTAAATAAGATAATATGCTCAGCACAAGAGATCCACACACCGCTCACGACTTATCTGCCAACAACATAAATAAAATCTTACAAATTTAATGAAAATGGAAATGAAAATATAAAGAATTAACATAAAAGTAATGAACTTTTACTAAGAACACGTCATGGGCGAACCACCCAAATGGTTGTTACTGTGTGTAAAGTTGTACTCGGAGGTGACGCGGTTGAGGCTTCAGGCAGAGGAGGTCAGAACCTCAAGTCTCGGCGGGAGAGCAGGAGGTCCTTTTGCAGTGTGACCACAACTTAGCGAGGAGAAAGACGGTAAGCGTTCATCTACCTGTGTTTACTAATACTATGTTGTTGAGCACTTGAGGTACTGCCACGTGTAGTACGTTACAACACGTGAGATATTGCCACGTGTAGTACATTACAACACGTGAGGTACTGCCACGTGTAGTGCATTACAACACGTGAGGTACTGCCACGTGTAGTACATTACAACACGTGAGGTACTGCCACGTGTAGTACATTACAACACGTGAGGTACTACCACGTGTAGTACATTACAACACGTGAGGTACTGCCACGTGTAGTACATTACAACACGTGAGGTACTGCCACGTGTAGTACATTACAACACGTGAGGTACTGCCACGTGTAGTACATTACAACACCAACACGTGATAAGACACACAACACAGTATTCCGGAACATTGTGTTAAACTAGACCACCAGGAACGACCATAAAGAAATATCTCTAAGGACAGTCAAGGTCTTGAGTTTTCGTTAAAATATATTGATAAATTTATCGAGAATTTTGAAGATCAGATCAGCAGGGTAACCATTCTTAACGAAATACAAAGACAGGTAAATAACATCCTCGGGCAGCAGGTAATAGTTGGAACAATACACTCGAGGACTTATTGAGAGGTGTCAGGAAGTAGGCCACAAGTCTGGTCATATTTATCGAATCCTTAAGATGAAAAAAGTGACGCGGCTGATGAAGACCAACAGCTGTTTATACAGATATGGTACGTCCCCACCACCGTCACTTCCTCCCCTTCACACCAGAGGGAGGGGAGGCGTCGTACGTCAACAAAAACATGTTTGTTTCTTTTACTGTGGCTTAAATTGGACTCTTGGCTCAACTGAAAATGCGAAGATAATTGACACGGCGCTCTGTAATTAGTGTGAAGGGGAAGTTGTACTTATACTATGTAGTGCATATATAAGTTGAGAGTGATGAGTGAACCTTGCTGCTCTAATCATCACCATTACCGCACGGCCATTATACTCACTGGTTAGGTTAATCGTGATGTCCAAAGATTACCTGCCTACCTATAAAACATCACACATTGCCTTCAGGGAGGATCGAACTCCCGGCCTCTGGTTTACTAGACCAGCGCTCTAGCCACTGAGCTATGAAGGCCCATAACATAGTAGTAGGTTGGGTGCATCTTCAGTCTCTCTCTTGAACACAACCTTATCGTGGTGGCCGAATCCTTCCTTGTGAGAAAATAATACTCTACCACCCGAGTGATCATCTCTGGTTAGCCTCGCCCATGAAGCAAGATGGTGGTACCAGTCCCACTTGAAGGTCTAGGTGAGAGGGCATGACCTGGGAAGGGTTCACGGAACAAGGTTGGGACACCAGTACAAATGTACAAAATAGTTATAGGACAAACTTTACTAAAACCGTCGTGGCTTTTATATTTTAGTTAATTAATTAATTACGTCCAAAGGGCGTCAGACTCAACAGAACACGCATCAGGGAGAACAAGATCACACAGGAGGGAGGGAGTAGGTCTAACATCAGGGTGAACAAAATCATAAGGAGGGAGGAAGTAGGTCCAACATCAGGGAGAACAAGACCACACATAAGGGAGGAAGTAGACCCAACATCAGAGAGAACAAGACCACAGGCAGTCTTAGTTAGAATCAATCATGTTATTGTGTACTTAACCTTCATAGACGAATCTACAGAAAGTGCATTACATCAGAGTTCTTCCGAGCTTAAGCCACACAGTTTTATCTCTCATTAAGTTTTTTAATTGTTGATGTACGAGTGTATTGACTAACCTGTGACGTGCTTAAAGACCTTTGTTGTTGAAGTGCAGTAATAACATTATAACAACAACAGTGTTACATGATGGCTCTGGTAACTCTGACACACGAATAACAAGTTTTGCCCCAGAATTACAAGCATCAAAAGGAAAACATTAACAAGTTTGAAATGCCATGACGAGCTCCACTTTCTGACTATAATTATTATGTACACGGGTTCATCCACTCAGTAGCTTTAACTTTACACAGTATAAGCAAAAACCTTCCATGAATACGACACACAATTATGAATACAGAAAATCTCAAAAGATATTTATAATGTTCTTACGATTATTCTTTCTTTAATATTAAGAGAGGTTGCATATTATTGGAACTCTAAAATAAATTGCCTTTAGAACCATTTAATGATACGTTATGGAATATTAAGGAGTCCATCCCAGATTTATAAGGAAATCGACAACTTTTGAATACTGCAGAACGTCATTTTATTTTGTATTTGTTTTTCACAATAAATATCACGAACAAGAGGTAAACAAACTACTGAAACACTCAAGCATAATAAAACTTAAACAAAAGTGAACAATTCAAGACTTTAGACAGTAAGAAAAACAGACTAATTCTAGTTTGTTAAAAAGAAAATTGTGTTTCTAGACATTGGTTTTAACCGTTGTTGGGTGTTCTTCACATTCTAGTTAGCATTACCTCTTTGACTAAACATTCTCCTACTAGTAAACATTACCTTTCCTTAACTAAACATTCTCCTGCTCATGATAACGCCACAGCTAACACATAATAACACAACATAGCTTATGATAACACCAGCAAACACATGACAACACGAGATAACACAAAACACATTTATTGATGCACATATATCATTGCATATTACTGTATACATAATGTTATAAGGGCCTAAGCAAGAACTATCAGTCAGCTATTGTCAGGGAGGTCAAGTAACATATGACGTCGCTCGGGTTAGGTTGGGTTTTAGTCATGGTATCTGATCCTCTTCCTCTCATCAGATAGCGTTTACTTCTACACGTCATGAGAGAGAGACATGGGTAGACATTATACACAGTGACGAGGAATAACTAAGGTAATATTTGAAAGCAAGTTGGAAAATCCTTTGAAAGAGTAATGGTAGAGAGAGGTTAAGGGTCAACAAGGTGAGGCAATATGAAGGGTGAAGAGTGTGTTTGCGTGGCCCTAGCTACCTCGCCCACGGGTGTCAGATGCAGATGTAGTGAAGGGCGGGACTCGAGCATTAGTCCAGTTAGTGTAGATAGTTTAACACTTTACACTCAAAGCAAATAGCAACAGAGTTTCAATCCTCTATTTTGGAGAAGGATACATCCTCTCTAAAGCAGAATAAAACTTTATTCGCTTTTGATGTTTAAATAATCACTTTTACGTTCTATTTTTTTTTTCAAGAATGCATCTCATCTAACGTTATCCATTAGAGTTGAAAAGTCACTGATGTAAGCATACTGTATGGCGGATATCAACCACAATATGTCTTAATATATAGTTTGAACTTGTAACTGTTGATACTAATCCCAGCTAGCGATTTACTGATAATACTGTATGTGATATTCGAAACACACACCGTTCTGTCTCCTCTAAGATATTTTCTTCGTTCATATATCTATCTCTAATATTAAAGAAGATTCAGGAAAGATTAAGTCCTCCCCCTCCCGAAAAAAGGTTAAAAACATTATACATACCACAAGATCCTCCCCAAGTTCTCCATTGGTCAGGGAACTCTCCATATAAGCTGTAACCCTCAAGACAGTAAGCTTGATACAATCTTTCTAAGACCAGCAGGGGGAAGGAGCAAAGGAAACGGATGTCAAAGGAGCAGACAACTGAGACGTTCACCTTTTATCCCGTACATACAACTGTTAGAACCGTGTTGAAGGGTCTCTAGTCTGTCTGTCTGTCTGTCTGTCTATGAAGTCACATTGGACAGGTTGATGTGAAGGAAGACTATTAGTGGTGGTGGTAGACTTTGTGGTCAATTATTTACTTTAAAAATAACTCGTGTCACTGGTCACCCACCTCACCAGGCAGGATCACACTCAGACCAACTAGGGAATCCTTCCTGGTGATATTATCCCTGCCTGCTGCCCCCACACTGCTTCTGCCAACTCCATACACCTAACACTCGTCGACCCCTAGTTCACTGCATGTTTACCAACGTCTCATAGTCACCGTTAGTCACTGTTAGTCACCGTTAGACGCTTCCGTTGGGTGGAGATGTTGGCAACAGTTGACAGTACAGGTAAAGATTTCATTTGAAGAATATTCGAAGTACATGAAGATTATCCCTCCCCTTAACCTATTTCTTCTGATGATTAAACACCGCCATGCTACCTGAGGTTATGTTAGATTAGATCAGGTTATGTTAGGTTAAGGGTATGTTAGGTTAGCACTAGGATGGTTAATCTTAAGGTGAAATAAGCTGGGGGTTTAATCTTCACGTAATCCGAAAAATATGGAAAGCAGAAACCTCTGAGGTGACCGTCTGAACCTTCGTGTTGGTCAATGAAAGGCCCCACTGGTCATCTAATCCATCCTGACCCTCCCTTCTGACCCTCCCTTCTGACCCTCCCTCCTGGCCCTCTCTTCTGACCCTCCCTCCTGGCCCTCCCTCCTGGCCCTCCTGTCCTTCCCGACCCTTTACCGACAATGGCCACAAGCCTCCCACCTCCATTGGTATGCAAGAAATCATTTTCTCGTGTGGTGAAAGGTGATAATGTCACGACTGTTGCTGTAGTGGTCAACTCTGCTTGAGGTGAGCTGGGCGGCTGCCACCTAGCTGTAATATTTAACACTACTAGTCACGTGATCCCGAGTGTTTACGAAAAAACTGAATTTTAGTTGTATTCATAAATGTCGATCTCGACTTAGTGGCTGACTGGCCTAGTAGTCCTTGATGACGCAGCTCTCTCTCTCTCTCTCTCTCTCTCTCTCTCTCTCTCTCTCTCTCTCTCTCTCTCTCTCTCTCTCTCTCTCTCTCTCTCTCTCGGGCGAATATAATGTGCTTCCTTTTAAACCTTCAGATGAGCCTATTCAAGGTCAACACCAAAGTGACATAAAGTAAGTTGTCTGACCCTCAACACAACACTTGACCATAACAAAGAACACAGACAAAATATTCCTGAGACCCACCATAACGACTAGTGGTGATCACACACACACACACACACACACACACACACACACACACACACACACACACACACACACACACACACACACACACACACACAGGGCCTCGTACTTCAACACAAATTACCTTATGTGTTGTTAAAGGAAAATACATTAATTCATTGTGGGCAGGACATGGCTGTGTGGACTACACTTGGAAATCTTTAGGTTAAATAAAAGAGAGACGCTGGCAGGGACGAGGAGGAGGAGGAGGAAGAGAGTTGCAATGTGGTGAAATTTTAAATCAAATCAGACGATATATTTACCCTTATAAACCATCATACATTCAGGGGAGGGGAGGGGAGGGGAGGGGAGGGGAGATGAACTGGATATCCTAAAAAAAAAATGAAGACTAAATATAACATAGAGATAAAACTTGAAGACACACTATGAGGGGGAGCTGCGGGGATGGAAGGGTGAGGCTATGAGTGACATATGTGCCGTTGATAGAGTGGATTTCCTGAAGGGGTGTTGTAAAGGGGTGAGAACTGTGACGCCCTTCCTATACATGAACCCTCAGGAGTGTTATGTGTAGATGGACTTAACAAAAAAAGAGACGAGATATTTAAAAAAAAGAATAAATTAGAATTGATTACTTAAGATGAGTGTATATTATAGAAGTCACTAATAAAATAGCTGAAAGTGTTGTGTTGGTGAGGTTGATAGTGTGAGGGAGGGAGATGGGTGTAGGTGAGGGAAGATATTAGTGAAAGAAAGAATAATGGTATGATAATGTTCTCTCTCTCTCTCTCTCTCTCTCTCTCTCTCTCTCTCTCTCTCTCTCTCTCTCTCTCTCTCTCTCTCTCTCTCTCTCTCTACCCATCACACACAAAGAGGACCTGTAGCGTTAACACCACCACCTACCTCCTCCTCCTCCTCTTCCTCCTCCTCTTCCTCCTCCTCCTCCTCCTGTTTACCTTTCACCTGTTGCTCTCATATAGTGGCCATACTAACTCATATTAGCTCCTCTGTAGGGGTGTCTGTGTGTCTGTACTGTGTGTCAGGGTGTCTGTGTGTCGGTACGTGTGTGTGTGTCGGTACGTGTGTCGGTACGGGTGTGTCGGTGTCTGTGTGTCGGTACGGGTGTCTGTCGGTACGGGTCGGTACGGGTGTCTGTGTACGGGTGTCTGTGTGTCGGGGGTACGGGTGTCTGTGTCGGTACGGGTGTCTGTGTGTCATGCAGGTGTCTGTGTGTCGGTACGGGTGTCTGTGTGTCGGTACGGGTGTCTGTGTGTCAGTACGTACGGGTGTCTGTGTTTTAAATATGTATCATCTATCTCTTACAGTTTCACTACAGCTACACCACCTGTAGGTGCTGTAGCTGTAGTGAAACTGTAACAAGTCACTGTATTTTGAAACCTAAGGTGAAGGGGGTGTTGGTGGGGTGGGGAGGGGGAGGGGTGATGGGGAGGTTAATTTCGACAAGTTTCATTACCAGTGGTCGAGTGCCTTCATTTGCATACGTCCAATATAGCGGCTAATGTGTACTTCAGCAAAGGAGTAATTTAGCCACATTCCTCCTCTTCTTAATAGGATTTTTGGGGGGTGTGAAGGACTCTCTCTCTCTCTCTCTCTCTCTCTCTCTCTCTCTCTCTTCAACACTCCTGTATCAACCGTCACAACTGTCTGTCACCCCCCGTCAACCAACACCGTCACTTTCCCCCCGTCACTCCAATACGTCATCAATTAGTCATCACTGTTACATGGCCGTCACTTGCCCGTCACCTCACCGTCACACAGACAGAACCAAATCAATTTTCCTCTCTCTCTCAACATTGATTCCTTGATGGTGTATTCAATAGATTCAAAGGGTTCATTTCAGGGGCTTATAGTGAACACGATACTGTTTATGGAACTGTGTGTGTGTGTGTGTGTGTGTGTGCGTGAAATACAATTCCCTTAAGACAAACTGAAATCTTATATGTATAGAGTGAAAAGTTCATCTTACGTTTTCCTTATTTTATTTTGCACTAATTGGGAACGAATTAATAAGAAGAAGGATGAATAAAATGTTTAAGGAAAGAGGATAAGCTAAATTGATTTTCGAAAAGTGGAATTGGAAAACGCCGAAAATATCACAATCCATTTAATTCTCTAATGTATACATATCTGCATTTTGTATACATATATACATAGAAAGGGAGAATAAAAACACGTAAATGTACCGAGAGAGAGAAAGAGATAAAGGTGACAAAAACATGAAAATAAACCTAGGCTCTTGCTACGCTTCTCTCTTCTTCTCTCCACCCCGTAACCACTTCTTTCTTCCTTCCCCTTCCTATCTCCCTCTCCCTCCCTCCTCCCTGACGCTCTTCCCCCACCCCCCCTTCACCTGTCCAGAAGCGGAACCTCAGGAGGGCCCTAACGACGGGCTCACCTGTGTGGCTGTGTCAATCTCCTCTGCGGCTGGGACACAAATCATGTCAGTTTCCCCTGAAAACATCCTCACTGTACGCTGGTAAAGATTCCCATTTTCGGACTCTTTTTATTTTTGTTCCCGTTATTATTATTATTATTATTATTATTATTATTATTATTATTATTATTATTATTATTATTATTATTATTATTATTATTATAAAACAGAATAAACTAAACAAAGATAATTTCACACAGTGTCCGACATGCCTGGGTGGCTGATGACGTCACATGAGGCATTAGTACCGAAACAGTTACTAGAAAAAGTGATATTCTGTGACTGGTCTTTGATGTGAATTATACAATGCAATATGTTCAATTTGTTCATTTTAGCATGAGAACACTGGAACACAGACCACCTTGAGTTCTCTACCAAAGCACAGTATCACACTAATAACTTAATGAAGACATGAAGATAAGGTATTTGATCATCATGTAAATAATAACAAATAAGATAGTTAATGTTTACACAAATCAAGTACTGACGTGATTATGTTCTTAATATTGTTTTCTCAATATTTAATAAGCATCATAATAAAATATCATCATCATATTTTTTTAATGTATAAATATGATGATTGTTATTGGCTACAATATAGACTGTTTAATAATGCAGTACTGATTACTATCAATAAATACCCTTGGGTACAGGTGCGGGGTAATTAGAAACGTCCTTAAAGTGGCTACCTGATATTCAAACAAATTTAAGAGGAAGTTAATTATTTAGGCAACTTTCTGTTTTAATTTTATGAACATTAAATGTTGATTCATGTTGTTGGCGGTCAATTCAGACGGTCATTGACCATTAACTATTACTGTCCTTCTATGTCCGTTTGACTGTGTGTAATATTTTCTTGTTTCCAACTTCCCCAAAATTGCTGATTTACTTTTATTGAAATATTCCATAAATAGATGGTCCCTTTTCAATACTGCAGCAGTGTGTCACCAAGATGGCTGCCATTTCCGAGATAATCTTCTTTCTTAAAAGCTTGATACAACACCCCAGGCCTGGCCCTCGGATTGTCCGCTTTCCAAATTGTTCTAACGTTGGTGTTCTTTTGTTTGGGTTCGCTACTACCGCATGTGACGTCACACCTGAGCTCGGCGTCTGAAACCAGTGAATGAAATTATTTACATCCAGAATTTTATGTTTTAACTCTCTCTCTCTCTCTCTCTCTCTCTCTCTCTCTCTCTCTGTGTGTGTATATATATATATATATATATATATATATATATATATATATATATATATATATATATATATATATATATATATATATATATATACACAGTATATATATATATATACACAGTATATATATATATATACCCATTTATGAGCACTACATACAACACAGCCGAACCGTAAACAATATATTTTAATTAACTTTTAAAATGCAACAAATATAAAAGAGAATCTCAAAATAACTAGATCTTGTTGCAGTAAACTATAAACACAATAAATAAACACAAGATTAAGTCGATGGACCAGACTCACAAAGGGCCATACTATAAACACCGGTTAACCTCAGCTAAAACACCAAAACAAACTTGTGGAGATCTGAGACGTGACAACACCTGCGTCCAGGATCATGAAGGATACTTACATGGTCCCGTCCTCTGTACTGTGTTTCTGAAGGATTATGCTCCGGCCAGTCTCCTCGTGGCCCTGGGGCTGTAGGATCTCCACCTCACCAACATCTGGTACTTATCGGGACTTTACCTCAGCTGTTTGTCCTCCTGTCAGGCTCGTGCAAGAACTTTGTTTTCCTCTTTTGTAAGCTTCGTCATCCAACATTCAGTTTCCTTGGAATGCTAAAGTATGATATACTTATAAACAATATCACATGTTGTTTACACTTTGGGGTCACCAGCCTCCACTGTACAGCACCCAAAAAAGTCCTGTCGCGAACCATGAACCCCGAGATTCAGACTCTTGAATCCGAAGCATTTATGGACAGAATAATGTATCAGTGTCTAATGCTTCGGGTTCACGAGTCTGAATCTTGGGGTTCGTGGTTCGCGACAGGACTTTTTTGGGTGATTGTACATACTTAAATACGTACGTGTACTGTACTTGATATGTTCCAGAGACTTAAGTATTTCCCAAATTGTTACTATAAATAGCACCGAACTATATTATCAGCATTATTTTGAGAAACGATTCAAACTGAATATACTTCTAATGTTTTGTAATTAGTTATACAATATTTTGGGATGGAATTAGTACACAATGATATTAGGAATGATAAATAATCAAATGCAACTCTCCGTTCATTAAAAAAAAATTCCGAGTTGAGTTTTTTCCAAACTATAAACTGTATAGACCTGAATAATGACTTAAACAACACTGTAAATACTCGTACGCACAAATAATAAACTAAAACATCGTTGTTTGAATCCACGTTATATTATAGGTCGACATTATCACTCAACAGATGGCTCTGGCAGGAAATGTATAAACCAGTACGTGGCAACTGTTTAGTGTACCCTTATACGCCTTATTGTTCTCGTCCTTATAGAAATTTTCAAAGTTGACAACGGACACACAACAAACAATGCGTGTTCTGTGGTGGTGTGAGCTCCTAGAATTTGAGTGTGGTAAAGATTATGACCGCGGCTAATAGTGCTGGCAAATCCATGACAAGTAGTACAAATATCTCGGTCATCGCGAGAGACAGCGTAAGATTAACCTCGGTGTAAAGATACAGGACTCTTAAATAAGGAAGTGTTGTAAATTGCAGTGCTCGGGTGTACTTATAGTGAAAATCTGGTGGAGGAAGGAAAAGCTAGTTTGAAATTAAGAAAATAAAAATGTTTTAATCATCTCCAACAGACAAACCGAATCAAAACTAATCCGTCCAATCTAACCTTCCGAACTAATGTTATTGTTTGGTTAATCTAGGGTTGGATGGTTCGTTTCGTTCGCTTTCAGATAAAGTTTACCCTGAGGTCACCAACCCAATCGTGCAGGGACGATTTGATGTAGTTACGGTGCTCAATTTAACATTATTTTCGCAGTTTCAAACAAATTTTGCTCACGCCTTGTCTGTTGTCTTGGGGCCGTCACCTAAATGCATCCAGTGTTTTTCTACTGTTACAAATACCTTTTATTATTTTTGTGACTGACGTAAGAACATGGGAGAGCCATCATCCCCCCCCCCCCTGCAACACCTCAGGATCATCACCTCAGGGTCATCACCTCAGGATCATCACCTCAGGGTCATCACCTCAGGATCATTACCTCAGGGTCATCATCTCAGGATCATCACCTCAGGATCATCACCTCAGGGTCATCACCTCAGGATCATCACCTCAGGATCATCACCTCAGGGTCATCACCTCAGGGTCATCACCTCCATCTTGGTCATCTCAGAACTGGTGAGTAGAAATTGTATATCGAGACAGAGGCCGATGCCAAGATGGCGGCGCTGTTTACCTTACATGACCACTTGAATTTTAATAACAGAAATGAACGATCGAATTTTCGAGATAAACAACTGAATTTTAGTAAGAGAAGTAAACAAACTTGAATGTTGCTGTACCTAATTACTGATCGGTGGAAATTTTTATAAAATAATCAATTTTGTCATTAATATAATCAGATCTAAGAGAGACACAACTGAGGGTCTGTCATTAGCCTGACCGTATTGTGTTTTATTGATTTTGAAACAGTTTATTTAGCCAGAAGAACACAGATACCGAGTCGATTAAAAATCATTATAATAACATGGCTTAGCCAGTTGAGAGCCTGAGCTCTCTTGTAGGCACCTGAAACATACTGTACATTTATCTCAAGGAAGTATTATACAACAATTAGTATCACCAGTAATAGTACAGTACACATAACATGGTGGTAATAAGAACATATAAGAATGTTACCACGGTTATCACTTCGATATTTATTTGTTTTATTTATTTTAGTTTATTTTATTTATTGTTTTACATTCATATTATAAGTATATACATAATTTACAGTGGAATTGAAAAACATAAATGTGATCAGGGAGGAAAGCAGTACAACATGGGTTGTATTAAGGTGGAACAAGAGGACAGAGCTGTCAGGTTTATGTCTAGTTGGCAAATATATTTATTGCAATATTAATTTCTTATCTATCTACTTGATAATTTCTGATAAAACGGTTTTGGTGGTACAATAAAAGCAGGTATATAAAGTAGGTATTAAAAAATATTAATACTTAGACAATGGATATTTTTTAAGAGATGATTTAAAGGAAGGGAGCGTAGTCTTTGCTGGGATGGGTGGGGGTAAGTTGTTCAAGACCTTCACACCGTGATATTTTATGGAGGTCTGGGACTGAGAGGAGTGCGTGGGGGATGGTCTTAGTAGCTCTGGGTGTCGTAAGTTGTATCTTTGATTATTCTGGAACTGGAAATAATTGTTGTCAAGCAAGTGATTGACAGATTTTTAAACAAAGAGGGCACAGCCGTAGGTGTTAATATCCTCGAATTTTAACATTTTTAATTTAGCAAATTGTTCGTTTGTGTGATCTTTTTTTTTCAAGTAGGTCATTGTCCGCACAACTCACTTTTGTGCAGTAACCGGGGATTGTGTTTTTGAAGAGCCAGAGCCCCATAATGTGTGACAGTGTATCAGGTGTTGGTAAATAAGATCATAATAGATTTCTTTCATTGCTATAAGAGTAAGTGACTGTCGAGTGTGATACATGATACCGCACTGTTTATTGACTTTACTGTGAATGGCTTGTTGTGGTTTCTTCATTTAAGTTTCTCATCAACAATAACTCCGAGGAATTTAGTATTTTTTCGCGTTTGAGGACTGTATTACCAAGGTACAGGGAGTCCAAGTCTGGGGGTAAGTTTTCCTTCTGTGATAGATCGTGTAGTGGGTTTTTTCGAGGTTTAAGGTCAGTTTATTACGTATTACCTAGGTCCTGACTTTAGTCAATTCAGTGTTCACAGTTCTCTTCAAGGAATGGAGGTCTGAGTTGCTGGCGTAGAGATAACTATCGTCTGCAAATAAGTTGTATTTTATGAGTGTGCTGGCGTGGACTATATCGTTTATGTACAACAAAAACAGTACTGGACCGAGAATGGAACCTTGAGGGACGCCATACAAAATTGGTGAGGAGTCAGATTGATGATTATTATAGCCGACATACTCCTTCCTGTTAGCCAGATAATTATGAGGTAAACCAATTCTGGGACAGGCCCCTAACTCCAAAATGTTCAAGCTTTGAAAGGAGGAAGGTACTGTATGGTCGACAGTATCAAGGGCTTTAGAGAGGTCCAAGAATATACCGACTGTGAACTGACTGTCATCTGAAGAGTCTAAGATGTCACTAATAAAGGATAGCAGAGAACTCTCAGTCGACCTTCTAGCTCTAAATCCAAACTGAAAATCTGTAAGGATGTTATTGACACTGCAGAAAAAATTTAGTCTGCTACATACGAGCTTCTCCAGTATCTTACTAATGGCTGATGATGATACGTTTGTATAAAGATCTTGTCTGCCTTATTTATCAATATACAGTTGAAAGTCACACGGGGGAGGGGGGATCAGAGGTGCCACAGCTGTGTTTGTGTGTGTACAGGAGACGTAATAATGATCCGCTGGCCGTGTTTTTCTCTGTCCTTCTTGGGAAGGGAGGAATAGAAATAGTGTGCTTGCGTTCACCATTTTGGATATCGAAGAAGAGATCAGGTGTGCGTTTCATGGGTCACATGTGGTGTAATGGTCAGCATGCTCGCCTTGCAAGCGAAAGGAAACGGGTTCGATCCCTGGGCAGGGTGAAAATATATGTAAGTTTCTTTTCGCCATATGCCTCTGTCTACCCAACAGTTATTGGGAACCTGGATGTTAATCGATTTGCAAATCGTGCTCCGAGGTAATGGTAAGCCAGTGCAGTTGGCGAGCTGTCCGGTCTTCTCGGATTATTCCTTGACACTGGGTCACTCAGCTCGTTAACTCAGGGAGTGGTTGTGGTGTTGGTAACAAATTCACGCCTAGGTGGCCCTTGGGCCGGCCATCCTTGTCACACGGCAACCATTATTATTATTATTATTATTATTATTATTATTATTATTATTATTATTATGATTATGATTATGATAATACAGGGGCACGGACACTCAAAGCACATACAGTAACTTCGCTGGGAGGACAAGAGAACAAATTCCCAGTGTTCTCGCTGACACCAACTGTAGGAGCATCGAGGCTGATCACGTCACCCGCAGGGACAATAATAAACTGTCGAAGTGACTACCCAGGAACCTTATAGAGAACTCGGCCTGGTCCACAACACCCCTACCTCCCCCTCCTCCCCTCTCCCTCCTCCTCGTCATCATCCTCTTCCACCTCCTCATCCTCCTCTTCCTCCCCAACCTCACCCTCCTCTTCCACCTTCTCCTTTTCCTCCCCCACCTCACCCTCCTCTTCCTCCTCACCCTCCTCTTCCTCCCCCACCTCACCCTCCTCATCCTCATCTTCCTCCTCCTCCTCTTTTTTCCTCCTTCTCCTCTTCTTTTTCCTCCTCGACATCAATCCGCTCTCTCCCTCATAGACATTTTACACACAATTTGCCTCCATTGGGGGAAGAAAGGCTGAGGGAAGTTTTTGATTGGTTGTTTTCGACCAATCAGAGAACCTTACCTGAATGTTAAATTGATTCCCCGTATAAAAGTCTTGGCTACATTTACCTGTTCACAGGAGAATTAGCCGGTAGGTTAAATTTAGTTAGTTTATGTTTGTTTGGTTAGATTGAATTGTGTTAAGTTAGGTTAGTTATGGTGGTTAATTTAAAGGAGAAAAAAACTGGGGTAGGGCTAGGTTAGGTTAAGTTCTGTTATGTTTGGTTAGATTAAACTGTATCAAGTTAAATTAGTTTAACGTTATGGTAGGGGAGCTAATCTTCACATGATCTATTTTTTTTATGTACGCAGTACCTGGGCGCTATGAAAGTCAAACAAAACACACGACTTTTGTTTCTCTTATTATTTTTCTGATGTGTGATCAAGAGTACTGATTGATCTTCAACTGTAAACAAAAGCATCTCGACACAGCCTAAAACATCGACATCAATTGAGGTGTATTGCATGCAGAGGAGAGTCCAACTATATTGCCTTCCTCTCTTGTTCTTTGGCATCGTGTAAAAATAAAAGCTTTTTTAGCCCCCTCCCCATGTGGGATGAGCAGAGTAGCTTCTCGAAAGGGCTGCTCAGTCGCACAGACAGGACCGGATTGCACTGCTGCCTTGATCCCAGTGCATAAACGACCATTTTTCTGTGCCGCCCATGTGCAGCGTTGTGACTAGACACTCCCGGCAGTCATCTTTGCCTGTCCCCGTCGCCACTCGTTCATTGTCATGGGACTTTTGGGGATGGGTTTTGATGATGATGAGAGGTATGATGAGCTGGATGATGGCTGCGCATGAGTTGATTTATGTGGTGAGGCAGGAGCGCAGGCTGTACCCACACATCTTGGCTCTCCCTTTTCCTGATCCAGTGGTGCAAGTGTTGCACTGCCGATAGCCCAGTTTGTTGGGTCTCGCCTTAGTAGCCTGCCCATCAGGCATTGCTTCCGTCCCCCGGTGTAGTCGTTGGGTTTCCATGGTGGTCACCTCTTCCGCCTATACCGCCGTTGGGGTCATGTTGGAGCTCTGTAAGCATGTCTGCCTGATGCGGGGCTCCACCGCAGATTTTTCGTTCGGGGTTTACTCCCGTAGCCTTATACCTACCAAGGTTAATCCGCAAGGCAGAGGGGCAATGACTGGTAGGCGCCAGAACGTGTCCACATGCCAGTGGGCCTATGCGCCGTCCCTCTGGGGCCCACTGCTACTCCGAGATCCCCTGCTGGTCTAGCCTGGGCCCACGAAACACCCAGTTACCGTGTGTTGCCACGAGGAGGCACAGCAGGAATCTTGATGGTGAGGCTGTGTACTGGCAGGGGATGACTTATACAAGTTGCTTCCCTGTTCACTACGAGGGCTAGCCAGCGGCGGCAGCTGAAAGCGAGGTGGAGCAAGCAGTGCTTGCACCTTAACATTAACATAATGCTGCCACACTAGACGCATTTCACCACCCTATGTGCGGCACACACACACACACACACACACGGGGGATAAGTAAGTCTAATAACACTGCATCACCACACCTGTACGGAGATAAAATATACCTTTGGATCATCTTTCTTCTCAGGTGGTGGCGGAGGTGCTTTAGGGAGGGCTTAACCGGTCATCATAGTTCCTTGGTCAATCCTTTCATAGCTCCTGATGTGCAACCTTTTACCTCAAGCCTAAGTGCGTGTAAACAAAATATAAACCGATGATTTATTTTTTTACTTAATCTAGAGACGGAATATTAAAAAGAAAATACTAATTATTTTAAAACTGTAGTATTAAGTATTGTCTCATAATCTGTGTAAGTTATTTGATGCGTTGATTGATTTCGTTTTAATTTAGAAGTTTATTACATGTATGACTTTATCCTTATGAAAGTGGTGTGTGTGTGTGTGTGGTGACGATGGTGCCTCCACAGTATGGTGTTGGTCTTGGTGATAGTGGTGCTTCTTCTGAGTACATGTGTTCCTGGTGTCAGGATGGTGAGGGCTGAAAGAAACCAATGGAGACGGATGGTGACAGAATGGTGACAGGATGGAGACAGGAACAACCACCTAAGCAAGATAGATTTACCCCCTCCTTTCTCCCTCTCCTTCCCCTCTCCCCTCTCCTCCCTCTCCCTCTCACTGTTAATAGCTTCCGGCAATGCGCCATAAAAACAGACGGTGACTGTATGAACTGGTGACCAAAACCTCTTTATAACCTATACATACTGGTGACGTATATATACTTGGTGACCAAAACCAATATATACTTGGTCGTCTATAATGACCTAGTGAACCTATAGTATATAAGCTTGTTGATATATAAACATGATGACCTACACTAAACTACATAAACTTGGTGACCTATACAAACTTGGTGAAATAATCAACCTACATTAATCATCAATTTGACCACCACAAAACACTGTAGATTAACAGAGTATTAGCAATGATTAACGAAAAACAAAACCAAACGAAAAAAAAAAAACATAGACCGAATACAGAAAATATATTCCACAAGCTAATTAAATACTACATAGAACTGTAGCCATTAATGATGTAGTGTTATGGTGTTTTGTATTTTGTAGTGGTTAGGTGCCAAGTGGAAAATTTAATTGCTGAACGATATTTTGATGGAAGGTTAGGTTAGTTGAGAGAGAGAGAGAAATGGGAATAGGAAGACAAAGACAAACAGACATAGAGAGAGAAAGAGACAGGCAATCAGAGAAGAGAGAGAGAGAGAGAGGGTCAGAGACGGAGAGAAGGATATAGAGAGACATACAGATACAGACAGACAGGAGAGACAGACACACAGACAGAGAAGGGAGAGAGCTGGAATAAAACAACAAAAATACAGACAGACAGAAAGAGAGTGAGGGAAA
>NW_024744272.1:0-55000 GCF_018991925.1 Homarus americanus | reverse complement strand
GTCAATTGTTTTTTAGAAGTTAAAAAATAATGATATATATATTTTTTTTTCAAACCTGCTGAGCATTTTCATTTTTTTTAATACAAAATTTTTAATATTTCACGACACATTAAACACGGGTTATATAATAAATGAATAACTTGAAAGGAAATGAATTACATATGTGATATTATATTTTATCTCAGCGCACCCGAGTATAAATGCTGAACATAACCATTTAAAATGTTTCTATCGTTTACCTTCTTTAGTTCCCTCTGAATTTTATATCTGAATATAATTTTTTACTTTATCTTTTACGTGAGTTTAGTTGGTCCTGGTTTCACTCATTTTGTTTTCTCTTGTCTGTGATTGGCCAATAAATCGCATCGTGGCTTCATTACTGCAAGTGATTGGTCGATCATTGTTGTCGTGTCTTTGTTCCCGCCTGTGATTGGCTATAATTTCCCGGTGATGTAATAATCTCTCGACCTTCAATGTCTGGCCTTGTGGAAGGAAGTCTAATATATTCTCAACAACTTCCATATTGCCGGGAAATGTCTTCAGCATTTTAAAGAGTGGCCAGATTAAGGAAGTTCTTTTGTTCGGTTTTCTTGTCGAGGAAGAGACGGCGTTCTCACTTACCGGGAACTTTGGCTATCAAGGAAGACTGTGTTAGGAATGACACTCTTATTAGGCCACCGGGGCGAAAGTTTAGGACAAAATGTAAGCGATAGAATTGACGCCCATGAGTTATAGATCTCCTCTCTCTCTCCCTCTCTTTCTCACTCATTATTATACCGTCCACAACACCCCCCCCACCCTCACATCTGTCGCATGCATAGTGCGCCACAAAACTTCAGATGAAAGTTCCATCAGATTATAGAAACTCTTGTGCCCCTGAGAGAAGAGGAGGGAGGTGAGGAGCCGACGAAGGACAACTTTTGACACTTCTGGGAAATGGATTATCGAAAGACAATAGGATTACAATGTCAGGATATTTTTTTTTTTTTATTGGGGGGGGGGGCGATTTTTTGCAATATTCGCGGCTGTCATGGTAGATAAAGGTGGGCTCTAGTCTTCCCGTCCGTAAACATAAGGTCTTCCCACACCACAAGGCTCAGCTCCTCCACCACGCAGCCTCTCGGGGGAATATTTGAGAGTCGAGCCAATAGCATTAGGTCAGGTTAGTAGGACTTCGCCTCACGCACTACTGTCAGACTGAGATAAACACTGGTATTTTTTCACATTTCTTTTCCATACTTTTGTGAACCTGTTGTGTGTTTATTTTTTCAAGTTGATGGTATATATCGATTAGGTTAGGTTAGGTCAGGTCAGGTCAGGTCACCACCACCACCACCACCACCAACGAGGCACCTTCCCCTTAACTACACCATTAGGTAAGAATGACAGTCAGCGGAAAACTTAGTAATTATAACACATCGGGCGCTAAAAAGTTTAAAGTTACAAAATATTATTAAAGATTTGACTGAACTTACAGGGATAATGAGAGAGTTTGGTCATTATACTTAAGTAGAGGGAGTGAAGGGAAGCAAGTTACGGATCTTTATGGGTTAGGTTAGGTTAGGTTAGGTTAGAGTAAATGTCTGAGGATCTAAACATTATATTGCGAACAGATTATTGACACTCAGAAGGTAACTAAAAATAAGAATTTAATTACAATGTTAGAGCTATATGTGACAAACTGTAGCAGATGAAACCAGATGATATAGATGGATTGACTCGTAACGTTTTACAGTATATAGTATATTACCCTCAAGAGGTTTGTAAAATAGTGATAATACAGACGGGGAATTCAGGTGTTTAATTAATCAAAGCCGTGTGTTCAATTAATCATCAAAGTGCGTTTTTAGATTCATCAAGAATTAAATACAGGTGGGAGATGTGAGGAGTGGTCGCAGGAAGTGTCATTCGTGTGAGACCAAATTTGATATTAAGTAAAGGTCAAATATCTTGCTATATATTATTATTATTATTATTATTATTATTATTAAATATCTTCATCTCAACCTCCCAGACCTAGACTATATCCTCAGAGCAATAAAAAGCATTATATGTTGAAAGAAGAAAATGTTTCAAGAGGAACACAACAAAAGATATTTAGTCCTGTTTCTGCACACTAACATCAACAGAGAGGCCCGCGCAACGCAGTTCATTTGCATAATTAGGAAATGGAAGTTGCATGCATGGCAGTGTAGTTGTCGTGTGTAGAGGCAGTGATGGTGTATCAGGAGTGACAGTCGTGTGTGGATGGCTGCTGTCTGCCTCCCAAACATTGCCAGTGTAGGCAATCATTTACGCCTGGTGGACTACCCCCCCCCCACTTTGTTTACAAATGTTACGTCAGATAAACATTCCCCTTCCCCCGCTGAAGTAGTGGTTCTATAATCGCTCCAGATAAGAGGTTAAGCCACTCTGAAGAGATGTGTTTGCGGGACCAGGACTCAACAGACCATCATGTGTCCCTGGCCGAGTCACTGTGTCACTTGCAACAGTTGTGTCTGCCCGCTGATAAGACAACTTTGCCACACAGAGAAGAAATGAGAGAAACTTGTCCATTGATCGCTGCGGTTATCGGAGTATATGTTGGGCCACACTCCTCCCTCACTACTGTGCCTTGGGCCACACATAAATAAATCAAAAAGGAAGCAAAGAAAATAGATCAATAGTGAGAAACGATGTATGTATGTTGTGTTGTCAAAGTAAGAGAATCAATTGTGTGTAAATGAGGCAGAAAGTCAGATCAACAACCTGGGACTTGGTCACAATTTTCGTGAAGCCAGGCGGTAGTACCCCCCTGTTTGATAGCTGCCCACTACCTACCTACTACCTACACGATACGATACGAAGTCATTAGTTAAGAGGTGAAAGAAGATTATTAGGAATTGAAGAAAAAGTGGTGAAACTGAAATACAGTAGGAGTAGAAAGAATCTGGGCTCAACCAGATCGCTTCATCTTTCTTATTGGTGTGTTTTGCCTTGTTCTGCTCCCTGTCGTCAGGACCTTTTGTATTAATAGGCGGTTTATTTACATAATGCCGCTTTATTATTATTATTTTGTTATTGTTGGAGTTAGTGAGCCCGCCCAGGTCCTGTGTAACTGGGAGGGTAGTCACATTTTTTTTTTGAGGTGTTAGTTAAGTGTTAGTTGTGTTAGTCTAAGGGTACACTGTATGGAGAGGCCTGCCAGGTTCTTAGTGGAGCTGGTTGGTCACTCTCATCTTTATTCCTCTAGTAATGTTTTATGTAGAAATGTGTATATTGAGGCAGGAGGTGGTTCAATTACTTCTTCCTGGCTGATATAGCTGGGAGGGTAATCACATTATTATTATTAATATTATTATTTTATTTATTTTTTATTTATTTTTTTTTTTGAGTTAGTGAGCCCGCCCAGGTCCTTGTGTAGCTGGGAGGGTAGTCACATTTTTTTATTTTTTTTATTTTTTTTTTACTAAGATGTTAGTTCAATGTTAAATGTTAAATGTTAAATGTTAAATATATTAGAAATATCTTATATATACCTAACAAGTTTACATTGGTGTAGTTAAACCAAGAAAGAGTTAAACCCTGTGTTATATCACCACTTAATTGATCAGGGTCGATTATTTGAGTGCAAACACATCACTAATGAGCAAACAGGTGTACTGAGGTGACCTTACGAGGTTGCTATCGGGTAAGAATTTATACACACGCTCCCTGAAACGTTTACCCTGTGAATACCTCATCACGGTTCACAAAGATTCGTAAGATTAATAATTCCTCGTAGCTGAAGCTGAAAAACGACACCAGATTGATTGACCTTTAACGTAAAGAACTAAAGGTACCGTCCCTAAAATAACGATCCTAAAATAGTTTCCCTAAAAATAGCGTCCCCAAAATAGCACCAAAATAGCGGTTGAGAATCATTTGGAAAAGTTATGGTCTGGTTGTTAAGAGATTCTTGACGTCATAGATATTGTTCCTTTGAAACATTGACACAACAGGTTAGAGGAGAGGCAGGTTTGGTTTGGTTAGGTTAGGTTATTACTTGTAGATATGTTGTCTTTTGCTTCCTTTGGGATTAAGTCATCGTACTCAAGGGAATAAGCTCCTAAACTTACAGTAAATGTATGGCGTAATCTCACATCACAAGAAATTGATGATGGGAATAGGAAGAATATTGACAGGGATTCCTATGTTAAAATTCCTATAACCATCATTTATTTGGAAGTTCATTTTGCGGGAGGGAAGAAAGAAGTGAGAGGGAGGTAGGAAGGAAGGAAGGGAGGAGGGAGGAGGAGAGGAGGGGGAGGGAGGGAGGTGGGAGGGGAGAAGAAAAGTGGAGAGGGAGGTATGGGAAGGGAGGAGGAGGAGGATGGGAGTAATGGGAGGTTGGAAGGAGGTAGGAATACACGAACAGAGGTAATGTTCGGTTAATCTCTCTCTCTCTCTCTCTCTCTCTCTCTCTCTTTTCTCTCTCTCGACGGTCAAGCCGGAAATAACATCACCTTCAATATGTTAATTGCATATAGTGTTTAGTGCTGTCACAACTCACAGCCTTGCGTACTTATCCAGCTCTTTTAAACTAGACATAGAAAACTCAAACTGCTTCAAATTTACTTCATCTTAAACTCAATCTTTTCCAGACTATATAAAAGCATTTAACCTCACCTCACCTCACCTCCTGGGTCACCCATTACCTACACCATCCTAAACTATTCTCCGGTCTATATTTATTTATCTATTCTGTTACACTAAACAACATCGTCCAGACCACATCTTCAGCCATGCTAGACTCATTAATGGTCTTCCTGTTTGTTGTGAAAGCTGCGGCGTCCCTAGAGATGCTGTGTGCGTGTGTGTCCAATACATCACTGATTGTGTTACTTTACTTGATGTTAATCCTCTCTCTCTCACCAGTCTTTCCTCTGACACACAAACGCTAGAGCCTCTCAATCGTGACCCTTTCCCCTCGGGTGATGGTACAGTGAGGACGTCCGGCCAACCGCATTGTTACTGACGTCCTTCAGTAAAGAGTCCTCCCCCAGCGATGAGTCCTCCCCCAGCGATGAGTTCTCCCCTAGCAATGAGTCCTCCCCCAGCGATGAGTCCTCCCCTAGCAATGAGTCCTCCCCTAGCAATGAGTCCTCCCCCAGCGATGAGTCCTCTCCCAGCGATGAGTCCTCCCCCAGCGATGAGTCCTCCCCCAGCGATGAGTCCTCCCCCAACAATGAGTCATCCCCAGCGCTGACACATACTCTTTGTTCACCTTTCAATCTTTCCCTCTACCTAGTTCATCGCCCTTACGCGGCTAAACTATGACTTTTAATATTTTTATAATTAATTCTCGCTCCCGGAACTCAGTTTCAGTATATTAAAGTCATCCATGTATGATTAGTTTACAGTCAATGAAGGATTTAACTAAACTTTGATTGTTGGTTTATTTATAATCCTTAACCTGAATTACCCTAACACTCTCTCTCTCTCTCTCTGTATGGAATTGAATCTGACTGGTATAGACTATATTCAGTGTGTGTAGTGGCCGGGTCTGCCTTAAGAGTCCCAGGTTCGATTCCGGGGTACCCTCAGTCCACCCAGCTGTAAATGGGTACTTAGCTTTACAGTGTAGGAAATGAAAGCGGTTAAATGCAGTAATGGCCACGCTGCCTGCCTGTGTACTTTGCTCCCCTAACGGACTGGCAGGCCTATGGAACCACATTCTCAAGTGTCGGTAGGAAGAGTAAGGACTTAGTTCCTTATAACACTGTAACTGAGAATGAAAACTTACTATTTTATATGTCTTACATCTTGTACAGCATCTTAACAATATATCTTATACTGTATCAGCATCTTACGTCACTCCCAGCTGAAAATACAACGATTATCTCACAGTGTGTCACACTCACTGCTCCCTACAATACTTTTCTCTCCTTTTTCTTGAGTCTTGATTCTATAATTAAGACGTCGCACCAGAGCAGCAGTTGTCAGAGAGTGTAGACGTGTGGAGGAGGATGAGGCATCCCGTATGTCAACAATGAGTCGCCGGGTGTAGTGGTGCCAGGGAGTGTTGAGGACAGGGGGGCAGCACTTGTTCTTGAGGGAGATGCTGGTAACTCATCCAAAACACTGTTGTGTGGAAGTGGAAGGTCTTCAGTATGTTTAGTTCTTAATGTTTTAGGTGGAGCGTCTTTCTGTCCCAAACAACCAACAACTGGTGGCCTCCTGCCCTGGCCTGAGTGAGTCATAAGCCGCTAGTGTGTACATATCTAGGGCTGCTCCTCACCTGTTTTTCATCCATCACAATCCTCTCTACCTCTAGGTCTCTTTACCTGTTGTGCTCTGCCAGGTAAACATCATTTTAATGTTCTCTTTGTTCATAAAAGTCCTCCATTTCCTCTTGACATAAATTCCTAGCACTTTCCTTCGCGTTAAGTCACACTTCGGCTCTAAAAACCAGTACATATCTCATTATCACGACCTGGTAATCACCCTCTGTCGTAAGCTGCCCAGGCGGTAACCATCATTCAATAATTTACTACAAACCTAAGGATAAACCTGTCATCATAAATCATCACTATGGAAGTTCATTTTATTATCTTTGTCAGGCGGATAATCTTAATACTAAACTTCAAAGCTCATGAATATATTCAATTCAAAGTTATGTCACGTAAACCTTAGCCAAATTTACCTGAATATCACACAAGGAGGAATTAGTTGTCTGTCGCACTAGTGTGACTGAGTGTTTGAGCCTCGAATGAGTGACTGTGTGAGCGAGTGTGTGCTACTTATTGAACTACACACACACACACACACCATTGGTTGACGTGGTGTTCCAGGTGGGTAAAGATTGAGTCAGGTCGCAGATCCAGGTATATACAGAGTCGCCCCGAGTAACATAGAACTGAACACTGATTACCATATAACTTCATCGTCTGGTCAGGTTAATCTCTACACTCGTCAAGGACTTCCGCCACTCAGACAGGAGTGCTGGGGAGTCATCAGCCTGTCATCATAACTTACGAGAGAGGGGACGAGTCACATCTGAATCACTGGCTATTGTCGTCTTGTGATTGGTGAACTAAAGTTTTAATGACAAGTCGAGGTGTTTGGCCAGCGAGGTGTGACACTACCGACACCTATACTAACACAAGACACTTGACACTCATACTGACATTTGACATTAATACTGACACTTGACACGAATACTAACATTTGACACTGACACTTGACGTTATTGCTGACACTTGACACTAATACTAACACTTGACGCTGATACTGACACTTGACACTGATACTGACACTTGACACTAATACTGACACTTGACACTAATACTGACACTTGCGCACTAATACTGACACTTGACACTGACACATGATACTGACACTTGACACTAACACTGACGCCGTTTGGTGGTCATAGTAACGGGTCATATTTCATTAACCCTTTGAGGCCGAGGGGGGGTTTTAACCATCGTCCTCAAAGGGTTAAGCTTCTTATGTGATTATGTTTCTCCTGGATTATGTTATGTTAGTAGGCTCCCACACATCACCTGAGGCCTCCTTCAGGTCTCATCCCTTGCTGGCTGGTCGTGTAGGCAGTTGGTCAGTTTCCTTCTTCAGGATATTTGACTTGTAAATAAAAAAATGAAATAAAATGTTTGATATGTAAGAGTGTGTGATGTTTTTGTTAGTGAAATTGTTGATTAACTTTGTGTGTGTGTGTGTGTGTGTGTGTGTGTGTGTGTGTGTGTGTTTATTAAGCCTTCAGGCCACACAAAGAGACAATGTAAGCGGTACTGCATTCGACCACCTTCATTTCCCCATCTGTAAAGTTAGGAGCCCATTCATCGCTGGGTGTACATGAAGACCTAATAACCCCTGGTACCCTTAGGACAGAAAGAGAGCATTGTATCCACTCAACCACGACACCCCACTCATTCAGTACACAAACTTTAATTATAAATTGTTAGACTTTTGTTAATCTATGTTTAGCGTTGCAGTAAACATAGAAAAATTTAGATTAAACTCACTTTCATCTTGTCTCGAGTAAGGTAACGACACACCACACACGTCCACTATCAACACACAGTTCCTTTAACATCACACACACACATACACACACATACAATTAGTATCTATGATCAGGAGGACATTCACAACAACTACACCCTCAACACCTCCCCTCCCCTCTCTTCCCACCTCTTTGTGCAATTATTACACTGTTCCACACACACACGCGCAGACTAACACTCTTTTATTGTTTTATTCACGTGAAAGGTAAAATGAAATCCATGCGGCTGAGGGTCTTGACTGGCCGTACAGATACATCACACTGTATACTTAACATTCAGTTATCAAGGCGGCAGTGTGACCGACAATGAACTCAGTCGCTTTCATTTCCTTAACTACGAAGTAATATATCCCCAGCCGGGTGAACTAGGGGTGCCTTGGGATCGGAACTGAGTATTGTATCGTCTTGGCCACAACACCCCTTTAATAATGTAGGAATTACTAATTACTTTATGAAAATACATTCATATATTACTTAAAAGAATTTATTGCAGTATTTTGTAGTCCTCTAAAACTGAGAATATGTAGAGTTAAATATCGACGACCCTGTTGAGGAACACTTAGAATCAATGGTTAGAATATTATGAAAACCTTTGAGCTTCCAGAGTACAAAGGACTCAACCCTACTAGGTCCCTGAACCCTAATGTTAGCCAGGGTACCCTAGGCCCCTGATGAACCCTAAGTACTGACGTCATCTATTTTTCTAACTTTACTCTTGTGACAATAACGTTATCCCCCCCCCCCCGCTGTGCAAATCCTCGATGCTTTATTATAAACAGTACATAGTTGACTGCATTTATTTTATTACATAGGTTAATAACTTTCAGAGGTAAAACAGTTATACAGAAATAATATAAACGAAACATAAAATCTTTCTTACACAACTCACAAATTGATTAGTGGCGACCACATCACACGAAGGTTAATTGGTCGTTCTGGAGCCAATCAACCTCGAGGTACACAGGTAAACAAGCGTCACTTCCCAACCCTTCCCTCGTATGTCCTGTGCCTCACTGACTCTCCCCCCACTCTAACACATGAGGGTGTGTTAGTGACTGTGTTGATTATTACTCTCTCTCTCTCTCTCTCTCTCCACCACCATATTACTTACTAGCTACAAAGTTACATTCTCCAATATTAAGCACCACTGTTCTTCTACCTGACTCTCACCCCAGTTACACCTGTTCCCTCAGGTGTGTTGTGGCACCTGCCTGACAAGAAGATTTTAATGTTACTGTGTGGACTACGACCAGCTTGTGACAATGGACACCTTAAACACTGACCTTTTATTAAACGCTTCAACAATAATAATACGTAATATCTCCCACTCCGCCACGGTGGCAGGGGCGGGGCTGGGTGATAAACAGTCACCGTGGTATTGAGAGTAAGCACTGCATGACCTCCCTGGTGATGATGGTCCGAGTATCTCTAGCGGCACCATGAATACAGACGGACCTCTTACGTACCCTGCCTGCCTGCCTGCCACCACCTCCGGCCCGTCCTCACTCACACCCTCACACCTCGCATGACTATACTCTTTCTCTCTCTCTCTCTCTGGCAGGAAACCTCACAACCTCACAAAGTTCGAAAAGTTAGACAAGTTTAGAGGAAGGGAAGAGAGATGCGTGTGGGACCTTAACGAACCATAAGAGGAGTATGCGCCTAGCTAGCAGCAGCAGCGGTGGTGGTGGTGCTAGACGGTGCTTCATAATTCGCTCTGTATATCCTCCGAAAGCTGTAGTTTTAACACAGTAAAAGAAAAGGAAAAATTATAAAAGAAACAATTGAGTTTGACAAATAAAAAAAGGTGAATGAGTGGAGTAAGTGGCGTTTTGAATTGTAAGCGCTCTCTCGTATCAGCAAACAAGCATCTCAAGCAAGCGATGTTGACAAAGGTGAAAGCGGTGGTGAGGAGTGGTGGTGTGGAGTAGTGGTGGTGTGGAGTAGTGGTGGTGGTGAGGGGTGATGGTGTGAAGTGGTGGTGAGGGGTAGTGGTGGTGCGGGGTAGTGGTGGTGCGGAGTAGTGTATATCTGTCCAAAACCTCTCACTTGGGATTATATTTATGTAAAAAAAAAAATACTGTGGGTCTTTGCTCGAGTCTGAATTATGCAGAATCACACGAAGTTTGGAAGTCGAGGCCATAAACTTCAGCAGTAGATCTGTGTCGCATCCCATCACTACGACAGAGTGGCCTACACCTGCAGGACCTAAATCAGTATGAATAATTGGTGTCCACATCTCCGACTGTCTATCTCAACTCTGTTTGGACATTTTGTAGAGGTTCAGATAGTAGTGTGATAAGACAGACAGACAGACAGACAAACAGACAGGGACAGTGCTAGAAAAAGAGAGACAAACAGAAACAGTGAAAGAGAGTGAGGGAGAGAGGAAGACAGACAGAGAAGAACCTTACTACGTAGAGAGAATTAATAAAGTGACGCTCACAGTAGTCTATACAGTACTTGTACCTGAGGCGCGAACCTGCAACTCTTAGGTCAGGAAATAAGTTCTACATCAATTCTGCCACCGCATCACAATCAACTACGAAGCCATAGTTATTACTTCCTGTACAACACATAATATCAGAGGAGGTTGTAGTCATCCCGAGGTTGTGATAATCTAACGTGACATTACAACACCCATATATATAAAAGGCTGATCGAAAAGTCCCTGTACTAATTAACAATATAACTTGTTCCTTGTTATACCTACATAGTTATATACCTTGTTTTACTTACAGTATATATTGGACATTTATCCACATTTTAACCACTTCTTTATTTTTTTTGTGACCTTTACCAATATTTACTGTACTTAGAAGAAGTCAAGTAAGTGTTTTTCTTGTATCACATGTACACAGGGAGTTCTCGATCACCCTGTATATAATTGTCTCTTAATGACTCTGAGACGTATAAGAGACATGACTGATCAGCCTCATGTTGATTACTTAAGTTATTGAGGAAACTTTTAATTATTACACGCTAAGTATTCATTAACTTTTGTATAAGGAAACTTTTTTTTATCATTAAACTTGTCGGTAAAGTTGTGTTGGGTTGGGTGAGGTGGATGCATAATGAGGTGTGTTAACAGGTATGTCTACAGGTGTGTGTATTGGTTTATTTACAGGTGTCTATAGGTGAGTCAGACGCCGTTTTTCCTGTTGCTCTATACCTTCTCCTCCTCTTCCCCATCTCTTCTCCTCATCTTCTCTCTCTTCCTCCTCCCCCACCCTCTTCCCCCACCACCCATCCTCTTCTTCCTCCTCCTCCTCCTCCAGACATCGACATTATTCCAGTGTTATCTTAGAGCTTCAGAACAAGGGGATGGTGCTCTCACTCAGCCGCTCACCCCAGTTATCACCACCACACACCCCCTCACGCCCACACCATTTACACCAGATTTACAGTTGGGGTGCAATTTACAACTGGGGTGATATTTACAACTGGGGTCATATTTACAACTGGGGTGAAATTTAGAGTTGTCAAAATTTACAAGAGAACGGTCCAACAGAAAATGAGACAACAGAGCACAACAGTAAAGAGTAACAGAAATATCTAACACAAAGATCTAACACCAGGACCCAACAGTAAGAAGCAACAGTCAGACCCAACAGTAAAATTCAACAGGACGAGCCAACAGTAAAATTCAACAGGACGACCCAACAGTAAGTTACAACAGGACCCAGCAGTAAGAAGCAATAGGAGGGAGTAAAGTGAGGATCGTAGAGCAGTGTCAAACAAGTAATTCGGCCCGACACCCTACAAGTGTTGACCTAACCTGCGTTTGATCACCTCGGGTCATTGTCGCCACCGGCCATGTGTGTGTCGGGTGGGAGGAAGGTGTAGGAAGAAGAAGGAGGAGGAGTGAGGATAGGTAGGTAAGGTGAGTAGGGAGGGAGGGATAGAGGGAAGGGATAAGGAGGGGGATGGTGGGTAAGAAGGTAGGGTAAGTAGGAAGAAAAGGAGGGAGGGGAAGGGGCGAGGTTAGAAAGGCGGGGGGAGTAGGGAGGGAGGGAGAGTAGGGAGGGAGGGAGAGTGAGGGGGGATAAGCAGGGAGGGATGGTGGGTAAGAAGGAAGGGAGGGAGGTGAGTAAATATGAGAAGGTAGGAAGGAAGTGAGGAAGGGAGGTCACCTGTGATCCTGAGAGAGAGAGGGAGGGAGGGAGGGGGAGGGAAGCTATGATACTGGATGAGGGAATGACGGAGGGAAGGCAGGTATGATTTTAAGTCCAGGAGGGATGAGGGAGAGAGGAGTGAAGGTAGGAATGGAAGGAGGGAGGAAAGCTAAGATTTGGGAAGAGGAAGAAGTAGACAAAATAGAAGAATGAAATGAAGTCACTTGGATCACTAATAGAGAAATTGATGTTTGTATGCATTTACGGACAGCGTTTGAGCAGTGTACTTAGATTATTTACACGTACGTATTTGTCCTTGATTTATCTAGGCGACGGTTGTGAGTATTGACAGGTTTAAAGGGAAGCTGTACCTGATTGACACTACCTGGTGTGTGTGTGTGTGTGTGCGCGTGTGTGTGTATTACATGTTCTCACCACACACACACGCACACACACACATACATCCCCATTGCCTCGATAAATCTTCATCAGCAACAGTGACGCCCAGTGCCCATAAACCCGACCCAAACGGACGTCCTCCTCTTCATCTTCCTCTTCTTTCTCCCATTCTTACTCCCCTTCCCCTTCCTACTTCCATTCCTCCTCTTATTCTTCTTCATCATCATCTTCTCCCTCCTCCTCCTCCTCCTCCTCCTCCTCCTCCTCCGCTTCTTCCTCCCCTTCCCCACCCCCCCCCCCTCCTCTTCTTCCTCCTCTCTTTGCCCGGACAATTTGTAATTCCCTCCCGAGGTAATTTAATGCCCCAATGGTATGTGGAGGAGTTTACCTGACTGTGATATACAATGGTGGGGCCTCACGGTAATGGGGAGTCATGGGTGTATTGAGGGACGTATATATATCTAAGGTACACTACAGTACATGGTTCCCTAACTAGAGACGAGGTTTGTGGTTAATTTGAGTTGTTTTCTTTGGGACACTTCATCTAGCCTTACGATAACAGATGACAGTCGATGGAGATAATAGGTTCGTTTTAAACTTATGCTATTCGCTTTTTTGCAATTTAACTTATTCATTTGTTTCATTTCTGAGATTAAAGACATGGAATTGGATATGTTTGTCGCTCATGATTTTAAATCTCCGTCGACACTTGCTCTCTTGATAGCGCTTCATCTTGTACAAATGCCTGGGTCAATGGAGACGTTACGCTCGAGGAACAAATGACTGTCGCAGAGGAGTAATTGAATCTTCTTCCTGACTTAATCTTCTTCTGATTCCTACGATTGCTTAAAATATTATTCATTAGTTTTTTTTTTTGTAACTTACCTTTGATAATCTTGTCTTTATGTTGATCCAGTTTAGTTATGAACATCGGACTATGGAAGAGTTAAGAGATTATCTTGAAAACATTATGTTGGTGACAAAGTTAATCACTAGACTTAAGAATATTCCATTTTAAGATAAATAACGAGAGTGAATTTACATTTTGTTCAGGGACGATTGTACAGTTAATCACTTCGTCACAGACACTTCACCGAGTACCTCCTACGGGCGTGTGCACAGTGTAACGTGTTATATTATACTGGACGGACAGGATAGGATTTAATAACAAGACTTAAGTAATACAGATAGAGTGTACATAGCGAAGAAGAGTGTGGCGTAGTGAGTGTGTTGAGGTGATGGTTAGGTTAGGTTAGGTTAGGTTAGGTTAGGTTAGGTTAGGTTAGGTTAGGTTTTATATTGTGTCACTTGTTTGTTGACAGAAATAGAAGTGAATTATGTGTTACTATAAATAATGTAAATAGTAGTTTGAACATTATCACTTGCCTGTAGAAATTAGATTTATTCATTATTAAACAGATTAATCGTATGGTGGTATAAGACCTGACGTAGTAAAAAACATCCTTACCTGCGGCTACCTGTACGTGTCAGCTCGGGTCTCTCTGCCTGTTGAGGAACTCAGGTTTGTTTTGTTCTTCTTACTTGTATCTGTTAACCTGAAGATCTTGATGTACCAGAGTTTGTGCTTCACTTATCGTTGTGGTTACCTGCACACACACACACACACACACACACACACACAAGGTTGATAAAAACGAGAGCAAAACCATGAAGGGTAGTTGAACCTTTTATGACTCCTCTAGGAAAACAGGCTTTACCTCTGACCTCTCCTGACCAAAGGCAATATGTTCCTAGTATTAATTCCTCAGGGGCTTTTAATACATATACTGAAAGCAGAATGTTGAAGCATGGGGCAGTGCGAGCCGAGTGACGCACACAGGACTCAAGTTAATGATTACGGACACGAGACCAGTTATTAGACAGGTTTGCATAAGTCATCGAGTTAAGTCCTTCAGCTGAGAGGTGGAATATATTCTGGAAGTTTAAATGCTAAAGGTTAGAGCCATCAGAATGACCTTTGAACTTAAGAGATCTTGACCAAACTGGGAATTCGTTGTTGTGAGAGATTGAAGGCAGAGATCTAAGTTGTTGTTGGTGTGGATTAATGTAAGGAAAATGTCAGTTATGTTTGTTGTGAGGAGTAGACGGGTGTTGGTGGTGGTGATGGTGGTGGAGAAGAACCAGTCCCTTACCCCAGGCTGTTATTGGTGGTGGTGGAGAAGGACCCATCCCTCACATTAGACAGGAGGAAGCCATCGGGTACCTTTACGGCTTCACCAGACAATTAGATCATATTACAGGTAAACGAAGGTAAAAATGACTCCCATAATCTACCTAAATGAGGCCAAAACATAAACCTCTGAGAGTATCATTACCGGTAGTTGATCACCTTATATAAACTCGATGGACGGAGTGATAGAGTTTAACTGACTCACCTGTGTATCAGTACCCTTGGGAGTAATTAACCATTTCATAGTTCCATAGGCCTACCAACTGTATTTCATAGTTCCATAGGCCTACCAACTGTATTTCATAGTTCCACAGACCTACCAACTGTATTTCATAGTTACATAGGCCCACCAACTGTATTTCATTGTTCCATAGGCCTACCGACTGTATTTCATAGTTCCATAGGCCTACCAACTGTATTTCATAGTTCCATAGGCCTACCAACTGTATTTCATAGTTCCATAGGCCTACCAACTGTTTACGACACACATATACACACGGGCGTCAGATGAATCAACTTTAACACAATATATTCAACCAAACTTATTACGATAGTTGTTACTTAGACTGTAGTAAACTCGCGTCATAATGATATAATAATACTATAAATCTACGTCATCACTCTTGCCTCTGGACGATCACCTCTGTCTTTAATAACTCGCCTGCTGTCTCTTCCTCACTCTGCATTTCAATTTCAAAAGACAAATTTTTCTCTGTGTATGCGCATAAGTGAAGTTGTTGGCTAAATGAAGTTTAATTTAAGTTTTGTGTGTGTGTGTGTGTGTGTGTGTGTGTGTGTGTGTGTGTGTGTGACACCTGAGTGGTAGGGGTCGTTTGAGTAGAGGTCTTTGTCATCATATTCAGGATTATTCTCAAAGTTCAAGCAATCATATGCGGGCGAGAGAGAGAGAGAGAGAGAAAATAACAATAAACCTCAGAGAATCAAAATAAGAATATATATATATATATATATATATATATATATATATATATATATATATATATATATATATATATATATATATATATATATATATATATATATACACACGCTATGTACTCTAGAGTTTTATTGCCAATTAATAAATATATATAACAGGTAATTAGTGTAATTGAGGAAATTACACTCAGGGAGGGTGGTTATGAGACACGAGTCTGAGAATGGTGATGATTAGATAACGAATATGAGTGTAGACCAGGGGTGGGCAAGTGCGGCCCGCCCACATTTGGCCCCAAATTATTTCTGTGGCCCGCCACTGCATTTGGCAATCAGAAAAAAAAATTCTTATTAATTACAGAAAGGACAATTTTGGAAGTTGGGTGGACATAGCAGCAATACTGGCTCGTCGCTGTTAACCTGTGGCCCGCGAAGTGTGCCACCATTCATGAAGTGGCCCTCCATCAAAAATAATTGCCCACCCTGTGTGAACCGTCAGACCAACAAAAAGGATTTCTAATCAGGTTACGGGGTAAATTATTTAATGGACTTTGTAATGTACAATACGTGTAATGCTACGCTTCATTTGTGGAACTGCCCAGTTCGTGAATCGGCAATTTTACAAATACAGCGTAACATACAAACACACACACACGCACACATACAGTATGCATGGCCATCCACATGCGAACATAATCGTATACGTACACATTTTTTTCTTTTATTTAAATTTTTACAATTTACATATACAGTATACAGAAATACTGTACAAGTAGGAAACATTATCTGAAGATTTCATTTCTAATAGATAGCTGGTCCTTATACTTGTATAATATGGAGTTAAAGATTTCCACTTTTGATGGTCTGAAGAAATTTTCATGATAGTTGTACATAATATAGCAGCTGCTTTACAAAACACATTAACTTCTCCAGTACCTCTTTGTTTGACAGGTAAATACAGAGTTTGTCTTTTAATTGGCTGGTACATACCACTCCATATGTATTTAAAAATACATGATCCAATTTTCTGTGAGTACATTTTATTTAGTGGAAATGTATGGAATAGGGACCATACCTTGGACAAAACTTTTGAGTTAGCAATAATTGCTTTTTGGTACAAGAATAATTTTCTGTTTGATAAACAATTAACAGTAATGGCGATATTTTCCAAGATTTTGTTACAATTCATATTAACAGTGTGTTTATAAATGTCATAATATATTGTGCCTAAAATTGTGGAATATTCTGCTGATCTCATCCACAGCACAGGCCATAAATCTCTCTTCTTCCACTCACCCAAGCCCATAATACTTGTTTTATCTTTGTTTAATTTAGCACCTGTTGCTTCCTCAAACCTTTCTATTTCTCTGCTAGCCTCAATTATGGACTGGTTTGTGACAACAAAGACTGTAGAATCATCAGCATATCCCAGTATGGGAATTTATATGTTGTTTGGTAACTGTGGGGGAATTATTCTGACATTGCTGTTTACAGATAAATATAAAGGTTCTTGGAAAAACATATAGAGAATCATAGAAGATGACATCCTTGTCTTACTGATCTTTCACTCCTGAATGACTTACTTTGTATGCCGTTAACCAAAACCTTACTCTCACAATTTCCATACAACATTTTAATCCAGTCTTCATAAATATTGTTAATGCCTAATTTTTCAATTACCCTAAATACAAATTTAATATCAACTCTGTCAAATGCTTTTGACCAATCTCAGTTTATCAAGGCACATTTTTGGTTCTCACTACTGGCAAATTGCACTATATCCCAACCATGATATTACAATCTATTATTGACCTTCCTTTAATACATCAATATTGGTCGTTTGACAATATTAAATTTAAAAAAGGTTTAATTCTCCTTGCCAATATTTTTGCAACTATTTTGTAATCTACATTTAAGAGGGTTATTGGTCTCCACTTTTCAATTAAATTCAGATTCCCCTTTTTAGGCACTAGCTTTATTATTCCTGTATTTTATGACACACTTAATACTTTATTGTTAAAGATAAACTGAATAACCTCTATGATCTCTACCCTGATAAATTTCCACATGTTTATAAAACTCTGCAGGTAGACCATCACTACCTAGGGCTAGGGGTCTACCAAGGTTGAGATTATTAATTGCTTCCCATATTTCCTTCTCGTTTAATGGTTTTATTAAAGATTCATTTTCCGATTCTTTTAGTCTTCGTATGCAATTCTCTATAAAGTTTTCACAGTATTCATCTTTAGTTTCAACTCTTTTATATAGATTCCCCCAAAAATTCTTTAATTACATAGATAATTCTTTCTATATTCTCTATTTCTTCACCAGTTTCTCTCTTAACCTTAGTAATTAATTCCTTGTTTCCTTTACTTTTTTCTTTACAGATCAAATGGCGAGAGAGCTTTTCTCCTTCTATTCTGTCTTATATTCTGGATCTTATTTTAACACTTTCACAAATTTTGTTCCTTAATTCATTTATTCTGGTTTTCATTGCCTTTATTTCTTCATAATTCACATCAAGGTGTTTAGCTTCTTCATAAAGTTCTCTTAACCTACTTTGAATTAAATTAATTAGCCCATATTTTTCTTGCGACATTCTTTTACATATTTTAATAAAAAAAAGTTCTTACATTCTGGTTTAGCACATTGTTCCCACCACTGTAAAATATTCTGGTATGTGTTTATTTTCTCCTTAACATGTTTCGAAAACACTCTAAAGTTTTCCTGTACCTCATCAGAGTTTAAAATACTACAATTCAGATTTCAGAAACCTTTACCTACTTTTACATTTTTGTTAATGTTTACTTTTGACAGAACCTTTGAATGGTCAGAAAAACTGACGAACAGTATCACATTTTACTATTTTGTTCTCAAGCTCCTTAACATTAAGCTTATCAATTCTTGACCTATATTTATCCCTAACATATGTAAACTCAGGTTGATAGTTATGTGTCATGGCAACATCCTTAAGTTTTATATCCTTTATAAGAGTTGTTAAAGCTTTGGACACCAAACCTTTGTTGCCATGATTGCTACAGTCTATCATGCTGGTCACAGTTTAAAATCTCCCCCAATCATTATGTTCTCAATATTATTTCTGATATAATATAATAAATCATTTGTGAAACTGCCCAGTTCATGAACCGGCAATTTTACAAATACAGCGTAACTTACAAACACACACACACACACACGCACGTACACATACAGTATGCGTGACCATCCACATGCGAACATAATCACATACGTACACATTTATAAGTACAATATTCATATACAAACTCGGTGATGTGCAGTACTGTACACTCTTCCCCCCTGGCCCCGATGGATTTCAAAATGAACACTATTGACTTGTTATGTAGGTAGGGTTGGTTGGTATTCCTGATTGTGAGATGGACTTCTTAATAATTACGATATCGGTTCAGTATAGCTCTTCTTTAATAAATAAAGAAATGTAAAATTATGAAATATACTAACCTTTCGAAAAAGAAATACAAAAGTATTTACGACGATGTTTTACTCACAATTGAAATTATTTCCGTCCCAAGGGATGAGTTGTCTTATAAGAATAATATCTACTATGAGAGGCTTTAGTGTAAATACAATACAATGATGAGAGAGGAATTGCCCCAAGCCTCGGAGGCTCAATGGTGTCTTTGAAGCAGTGTTCCCGCCTCATTAAACATTGACGGAAATAAAATGACTCTGAATATTGTTTCCCTTTTCTATAAATGATTATCTAACTAACTTCGAGACACATGAATCTAAGGGCTATGAGACTGGTGTTTTGTCGTTTACTTATTTACTGTGCAGGAACCTTAGATAAACGCGTTTCTCCGTCCATCATGACACACACAGCCCTGTTCTCCACTCCCTAAAATGTTCATTTCCTTTCACTTACTTTCATATACTTTCATCATCCCCGAACCTTCTAGAGTCTATTGTTTTCGTAATTTCATAATATCATTTGTCTTACATCATGACTGACAGACGAATAAGATTACAGCTACTATCCTGATATTAAGATAAACATGAACGGGAATGTGTGTTTAACAATGCCACTTAACTTGTCAATGATCATAGGATATTTTTACACTTGTATATTCAATTAGTATTTTTCGTGTTTTGTTTTTCTTTTTTCATATAATCTTGAACACATTTTGTAAGCGGCAGGAACAATAAACTAATTGCCCAAATTTCCTCGTAGTCATTGGCATATCAGGAAAGCAGGACTGCCACTATAAGACAAGACTCGTGAGCATTGAGAACAATTTGTCCATTGTGTCATATTATAGCACACTGAAAACGTGAACGTGCACACCTACGTCCATTCCTGTGCACAAACACGCACACTTCACACACATACACATAAAATCAAACTCATATGTAGATAAACACACGTACATACAAATACATGCATACATACATACATACATACTGTAACATAGAAAGGTCACTCTCCCCTGCATATACCCGGCAATATCACCTCTACCTACTCGGCACACTACACCTTACCATGAGCTGCTAGTTAACAGTGTTAATTAGGTGAAGGCAGGCACGAGTCAGAGATGACTGCCTATTGGTGGAAACACATCACCAGCTGTTGTGAGCGCCCTCTAGAGTAGGTGAAGACTACTCTACCCCTGGGTCCTGTGACAGAGTCTCCTTGACATTAGTTGCTCTCACTCTCGCCCGCGACCCTTTGTGTGTGGTGAACATACTGTGGGACTGCACCCTGCTGACCTGCTATCGGGATCAACCGTCCAGCTGGATTTTTAAAGAGTATCAGTGCAGCTGAGTATAATTTTTCACCCCTGTACTAATCCTGTTATTTTGATGATTGATAACGGATTGTTAGACGAAGAGAAAGAAAGGAAAAGAGAAGAAGAACAATGTATTCATGTGGGGTCACCAGGGTTATGTACAGTACGTATGCCCCTTGTTTGCGGCTACCTGTTCCTCCCAGGTGTATTTCTGTATGTTCATCACACTCTCCTAACTTGTAGAGGGACCAGAGGCAGTACATTAACTTAGACACGGAGAGGCGCTGCTTTTTTCCTCCAGTCTTTCTTATTTTTACAAATCATCAATATTGTCAGGAGAATAGAAAGATGTACAAAATTACCTTTATACATATATTTTATTTTTGAACTAGAGAGACAAATTATACAGTATATAATGTAACTACAGTGTATCATAATGCATGCATTAAGCTTATCGTCTATGAAACAGCACAACACAAAAATAAAGAAGGTGCCAGTTTGAACACAAATTAAATCGGTAAGTGTTCAGGTGGGCCCCAGTCCTCATAGGCACCAACTTAACCTAACCTAACAAGGTATTGGGCCCCAGTCTTAACAGTCAAGCTTCTTTGCTTCCCCTGGAGGCACTAAATTAACACAAAAAATATCGACAGAGGAACTTATAACAAACATTTAAAATTTGTCTTATATTCTGTGTTTTCTCCTAATCTAAATATCTTTAACAAACTCTACAATAATCAATGATTAATATACAAAATTAATTTTTCTTAAACATCCTACACATAAACTTCGGCCGTTTAGTTATAATGTCAATCACATCGCTCCCTCATCCAGTACAATCTGAATTTCCACTGCTCCACACCCATATGCTCTCATATAATATGTAATCTGGGGTCACAGTTCCACATAAATCGGTGCATGACAAAAAGATGCGCCAAGACCTGATAATCTGTGACGGTGTTAGATGGTTAAAAGTTCTCTGCATGAGTTACTAAGTGGTTGGTAAAGTGAGCCCACAGTCCATTAGATAAATTGGTATTAACTCGGCTGACTGGCGTATTTATAAATGCTTAGTTATTGTATGAATGCAAGATGGCAGCAGCTGGTGCAGAGAATAATTATTCCTGTATAAAGTCACAAGTGCTTCTTCAACAAACTTATAGATGAGTTACTTTGTTGTTTACGTCTTTGTATAACATATCATTACCTCATTAAACCCAGTCATTTATAGCAATATTATATTGCTATATGATGTAATGAGTGTGTGGGATAAATCTATCTGAGGAAGCTATAGTGTACACCTTAATTCATTAACCGTGACCAACTAGACAAGTGTTTTCCTTAACACTTTCCTTCAGACTGTTAATACTCCCGAAGGTGACGCGCTTTTGGCTGGGAACTGAAGGAGTTAATACACCTCCATATGACAAACTTGTAGTTGTTTGGCGTCAGGCGACACCTCTCCCGAGATGAACCTGGCTGATACAGCCTTAGGAGACTGTATAAGGATTTCTTGACTTTCGTACGCTCTCCCGGGAAACTCTCCAAACTCATCGTAAGCACTGAACCCTGTGTAAGACTCCAAGGGCGATGTACCCACTCGCAACTTAAAACCATACATGGTTCTCTTAGCACTGGAATTTGGCTGTGCGACTAACAGAATGTGACTGAAGGTTAATACTGCTCCCAAATCTAACACAAACCATTTTTCTCTTTCGGCTGAATCGGTATGGAAACAATTAAGTATATTAAAATTATATATGCCATCAACTAGGTTCTCTTTTTTTTTACTTGGAATAGTCATTTGTAGACCAGCTGTGATGTTTGCATTGGTGGCATAGTCCTTGGGACGTTTGGTGTAGCAGAGGATAGCATCGTCATTGTAGGTCTCCCTGTAGGTGGGCATCACGAAGGTGTTGTAGAAGGTGCACGTCCTGGCGGAAAAGTCAGGGTACCAAAGGTTACACCATCCCAGTTTTATGCAGGTGTTGCAGCAGGTCCATACCATAGTGGAGTTAGTAGACAAGGTAATATTTTTAATATTCGTAGATGAAGATACCTTGGCGAGGGACACCAGAACTTGGTGCCATAGACGCAGCTCGCCACCGTCCACAGATGACAGTGGCAGAAGGAGCACCACAGACAGCGTCGTAACCCACACGGAATACAATAACATGACGAGATGAAACTACGTAAGAAATCCAACACCTCAATGGTTTGTGCCTGGTGAAACAACAAAGTCCGGAGAACGACTGTGTAGATACAGTACGTAGTGTTGGTGATAAAGTAGCAACACCCAGACAACCGCTGTGCAGACAGGCGGTGTTACACCAACGGAGTCCTAGCTGCTACTAAAACATATTGGTTTACAGACACAATCGTCTTCGTCAGTCACAAAGTTTTCTCTATCATACGAAATTTTCTATTGATTCCATTTGTGTGCATGATAAGTGAGTTAGTGCCAAGCCAAGCCGTGTGTGAAATAATGCTTTTATGATTTTTATTGATGTGTGTGTGTGTGTGTTAGGTGAGAGACGAGATGAGGCGTTTATTGTAGTTGCGCAGAATAGCTAACGCATTAGCTATTGTATCTGCGCAGACGCTTCTGCTGAGTTCTGCGCATGACACCTTGAGAGGGAAAAGCAACCACCTTGATCAAGCATTAGCGTGTGCTGCTCCCGAATAGCTAACAACCAAACAGCGAGTTTCCCCAGTGGGTAAATAAGAGGGCCTTTTTTTGCCATTTACAGCTGCTAGTTTATTGTGCACCCAATACTCATCCTGTGAGCGGTAGCGCAAAAGGATTACAGAGACCAATTCACAAAGGGTCTGTATAACTAACCCCGGTGGTCAAGATATTACGGCGTTGAATGTCACAGAGTATTTCGAATAAATTCTTTGTTTAGTTCCATACGTCATAGAGGGTAACTTATTTGCAACTGCGTGAGTACAGCAGTGTGTCTGGCCTCACACTTTGTTATTCACATTTGCGTGAGAGGTATTCAAGCACAGTGTGTGTTTGGTTTCATACATGGGAACTGATATAGCTACTCAGTGCAAAAAAGTGGGTACAATCTTAATATGTCGGCTATTTTACCATTAGAGATAAAGTGTTGCGCCATTTCACACAGTGTGCTTGTTCCTGTCCCTAAAAGGTTCTATCTTCACACAGTCGAGGAAGTAGTGTTGGAGTGTGTGGCCATATGTCTGGCCACACACTTTACATTTAGTCTTGCTCACATCTGCTTGAGGAACATACTGCCAGAGGTACTTATATCCTTACCTTACTTTAACGGTTACATCATTTTGTAATCTAGTGATCTTGTTGCTTACTCCATATGCATGTTTCACTTGATACATCTCATTATGGTACACAATGGATTGACTAGTGCCTGTTTGCACTTGTCTGCTTACGTCAATTTCATCAATTCGTTCCTTCTTAATTACAGTTTTAAGGGTTGTTTTTGACAGACCCAGATTGTATTCAAATGTCTTTGTTAGGCTCGAGTTTGGTGAGGGCATCAACTCTATCATGTTCTCTGAGGCCTATGTGAGAGGGGATCCACAATAGCTGCAAAATCAAATGCAGCTTTTATGTCAAGAAATGTGGTGTATCTGTACCTTTCATCCTCATGCACATTTAGGAATGTGGTGATGCAATTATGTCCAGGCCTTAGACTGTTTCAGGTCACCGAGTTTCAAACTCACGCTAATGAATAAGAGATCCGGTGGATTAAAGGTAGAATGAGGGCCAGTTGGTTCTCACAGCCCCAAGCAGTGGCTTTATTTACACTTTGTTGTCAGACAGAGATCACCAGATTATTATCATCTGCCTTCCAATGAAAACTTTTTAGTGTTGTATTACACAAAAATATATTCATTGCTTGACAGTTGTATCTCTTCTGTACCACGCTGTGTGTGTCAGCCAGGACGTCAGCCTCTTAGGGGAGTCGGTTCACTGAAGTTGTTTAGCATAAGTTCCTCTTCGGAAGTCTCCGCTGGTACCCTCACCCTGTAGACCAATAATATATCACCTGCTTTATGCAGCTAATGTAAATACTGACTATCAGAATATATTGATATACTGTACAAATATAATAATGATAATATTAATCATTGTAATAATTACAATAACAAATATAATATTAATAGATAACCGAGATAAATTTTTTTCCATTGATTGGTAGGGATTTCTCTCAGCTGAATATAATTGTTTGACGTTTAACCAGAGTGCGTCACTACTACTTAAGGAGTTAAACCAAAATCATATAAACAAATTTGTGTAAAATTCATCTTGACAGAATTCCAGATGAGGAGCAGGTTGGTTATTGTTCAGGTGTTCTGGGGAGTTGGATACTTACCCACTACATACTAAGAGGTACATTAGATCAAACTCACATTACAGTAAAACATGGTTTCTATATACACCATTATATATGTCCATACACCATCCTAGCCACCGTCTCCTGCAAGATGCTGCTCGACACTACAACCTCAGACTGATCGCTATAAGAACAGCCCCAAAAATGGCCCATTCCAACCATTGTAAAAACCATCAAAAACTCATAGAAGACTTGTTTGTTACCTCCCTGCCAGTCTCACTTTTGTACTGTAACTGTGCTGAAAGTTTTTGTCATGATTTATTTATTTATATATATATATATATATATATATATATATATATATATATATATGTATATATATATATATATATATATATACAGTATATATATAACGAACGGATTCTACTACGAATATTCCTATAACGAACGGTTTTACCTATAAAATTGATAATGCTATAACGAACCAAACTCCTACAACGAACAGTATTTTTTTATAATTTTTTGTACTAATTTATTATTTTTTATTACAAGTATTAATGATATTCTTTATTTCAGGAGTTTAAATGCACATTTATGCACTTTTTTACAATTTTTACAATTTTATATTATATTTTCCATTGTTAAGTGGTTGTATTTGGGGGCCTAGAACGGATTATCCCTATAACGAACGAGGTTCTAGAACCAATTAGATTCATTATATATATAATATATATATATATATGCTGATAACCACAAGGAAGGAAGAAAACACAAAGTTTCCAAGCGCTTTCGTGTAATTCACATCTTCAGGGGTGAGTACAGACTAAGGAGAAGTACAAAACAAGGTGTATATATACAGAGGAGGGTGAGATCAAGTCCACAATGGTCAGGTATTAGGTAATGACCCTACTAATCTTCAAAAAGCACCGCAGCAGTCGGTAGTCAGTCAGAGGGTAAGCTGACCCAACCTTCTCACCTGGTTACAAATCTTCTTAATTACGAAATTATCGCAGTTTGAACATACCATTACTCAAATTCATATTGACGGATTCGGTATGTATAATGAGACTAGATTCTATAATGTTCCTACTGTCAATTGAATTACAAGGTAATATTGAGGAGGAGGCATCCCAGTCAATGCAATGCTTATTATCCCTCAAATGAACAAACAAAACATTGGATTCCTGGCCTGTCCTAACACTATATTTATGTTGTTTAAGTCTAGTTACAAGATCTTTACCTGTCTGGCCTAAGTAAAACATATTACATTCCTTGCAAGGAACCTTATAAATGCAGCCACCTTTATAGATTTATTTCAGGAATACAACATACACACCCATCGTACTCAGAGGTTAGGTGATCATACTCAAGGGATTAATACGAAAATAATATATAATTAACAAATATATAAACAATTAAGGTTACGCTACATTTAGAAATATACCTGTATACACAAGTCAGGTTTTAATGGCGTAATTTGACTTTGGAATTACCTCGTTAAATTATCAAACACCTGGCAACCTTTCACCTGTTATGGGACGAAAAAGCTAATTAATAAAAAGAGAGAAAAAAGATAATTTGAACGTAAGAAAAAAACTAATATGAGATTCGAATATTCCAATAAGTATCGAATATTTCTTTTCTACTAATGAGTCAACACATACGTGAGAAAAAGTTTATTAATTGAATTTTATACACGAGTTTAATGGCTGAGTTTTTCTTATTTAATTTATGTTCGATTTTAAGAGGATGTAAATTATTAGGAAGCTTGTTATGGTGGTGATAATGGTGGTGATGGTGATAGTAGCTAGTGGTGAAAGTAATAATGGATATAGTGATGGTGGCAGTGATGGTGGTTGTAGCTGGTGGTGATATTAATGGCGGTGGCGACGGCGGCGCCCATGTATTTGTGGCAATAGTGATGGTGATATACATGTATATATACAGGTGTACAATGAAAGACACAAGTCCTGTCGTGAAATTTGGTGAAAACCTATGCTGAAGGGCTAAACCTTTGGTGTGCTCCGCCTTGTGGTAGGGGGCTCTCATAATGTTTCACGAGTTATATTTAATTCAAAACCGTGACACGACTTTTGTCTTTGATTGTACACAGGTGATTAATGAGAGTAAGGTTGTGTTTGGTACAGTGTTCGTGTTGTCGCGTGGGAAGATAGTCTCTCTCTCTCTCTCTCTCTCTCTCTCTCTCTCTCTCTCTCTCTCTCTCTCTCTCTGTTCCCTCATCCTCTGTCGTCCCCTACGCCCCTCTCTTCCTACTTCACCTCCCACCCACACCTTCCACGCCCTTCACTTCCGTCTGCCGCTCCGTCACGAGCTAAGTAGGTGGTGGTGTGTGGAGTGGGTGGGCGGTGAATGGGGCTCGATACGGCGGCTGGCGACGGATGGAGAATATCTATCACGCCGCGGCTTATAATGGCTCTCAATACCTATTACTTATGGCAGCCTCCCCGCCTTTTTCATCCCCCTGACAACTTCTTTTAAGGAAGCTGTGTTGTGGTGTTGACGCTGAGCGGTGGCGGCGGTAGGTGAGTGGTGGCGGAGGCGGTAGGTGAGTGGTAGTGGAGGGCAGTGGTAGGTGAGTGGTGGTGGTGGCGGTAGGTGAGTGGTAGTGGAGGGCAGTGGTAGGTGAGTGGTAGTGGAGGGCAGTGGTAGGTGAGTGGTAGTGGAGGGCTCTGACCCACGTGCGAGCGTCCTGCGGCATCGAGGTCGTGTACTACTGTCATTGTAATTCTCATCCTCATCCCCCCCCACCTTGTATCAGTTTACGTCAGCGGTCATTATACTCTCAAACAGTTCTGGTAGGGTGTGATAGTGTGGTAGTGTGTGGTAATGTGGTAGGGGTGTGGCAGTGTGTGGTAGTGTGTGGTAATGTGGTAGGGGTGTGGTAGTGTGGTAGGGGTGTGGCAGTGTGTGGTAGTGTGAGAAGTTAATCGCTTAAACACCCAGAGGAGCTGTAGAACTGTCTGGGAAGCCAATTATGGGAGTGAAATGTGTGAGTTCTTATTGTTAGTTATGGTTTGGTAGGTTTTCATTATATTTTGTTGTTGTTTGAGCGTGTATCTCTCTCTCCTTCCCTCCTTTTCTCTCTATCACTTTTTCTTATTCTCTCTCTCTCTCTCTCTCTCTCTCTCTCTCTCTCTCCGTGTGATGGTATTTTTTGGCGTTATGTTTTACTGTTAGTGTTTTGACTAACAGTAACTGACCAACAGTGGAGTAGAGTAACCATGGACAGGGAGATGAAACAGAGAGACAACAAACAATCTCTGAACAGCAGCACCCAAACAAAACCTGGCGTTCCCTCTGCCTCTAAAATCACATTACCACGTATTTATATCCAACGCCAGACGAACGTTCACCTGATATCATTCCATTAAATATTTTTTTTATTATTATTCTCTTTTGTTTGTAAATTGAGTTTTTCTTAAATTAACAGGACAAGATGGCCGCTCTCGTGACGTTACAGAAAGAGAGAAAAGATGGAAGTGATGAAGACAAAGTTAGTTACAGACATTACAGACACGTGTAGTTGCGTAAATGAACAACCTGCTGAGTAAAAGATGAGGTTTTAATGATGCCAGAACACCTACTACAACCTAATGAGTTATCACCACTTGATGCCTGGTTAATTAGGCACCTGGTGTTTATCTATTACTGAGGTTGGTTACTTAGAGGAGGAACTTGTTTTAGTATATGATTTAACCCCTCTAGTACGATGATTTAACTCTTGATTACGATGATTTAACCCTTGAGTATGATAACTTAACCCATTCATTACAATAAATTAAAACTTTAAGTATGATATGATAACCCCTTGAGTACGAAAACTTAACCCTTTGAGTACGATGACGTAACCCTTGAGTACGATGAATTATGATGACATAAGAAGGTCTAGTTAGGGTGGTGGTGTAATACCGAGTTAATTATCTTATTTTGTTCTCATTAAAGTAGAAATAATCATCGCTAATTATCCAGACGTCCGTTTTAAGTGGAGGGTGTTGGGGCCATAAATTTACCCTGTCGTGTTGAGTATCCGAAGGGTGGAGGTGAAGGTGGAGGTGAAGGTGGAGGTGAAGGTGAAGGTGGAGGTGAAAGTGAAGGTGGAGGTGGAGGTGAAGGTGGAGGTGAGGTGAGGTGGGTGAGGTGAAGGTGAAGGTGGAGGTGAAGGTGAAGGTGGAGGTGGAAGGGAGGTGAAGGTGGAGGTGAAGGTGGAGGTGAAGGTGAAGGTGGAGGTGAAAGTGAAGGTGGAGGTGGAGGTGAAGGTGGAGGTGAGGTGAAGGTACACCTCAGCATGCAACACCTCCATTACTCCATCTGGCGGCATCTAACAACTCTCCACACAAGTCTTATTTTTCATTATTATATTTAAGTTATAATAAACTAGCTAGATGGTATTAATTTATCTTATTAAATCCTCAATCCCCGAGAGATTAGGGAGATTATATGTAATTTTCACGTCAGGTTTATTTTTACTATTGAACTCGAGGCTGCTGGGTAGTGTCAAGTCCGTAGTGGAAGAGTTAGATACTGAACTCCCGGCAGTGTGTGTACAGTGTCTGTTACCTGAAAATTTGACTTCCTGGAATCTGAGGGTGTTATTGCTAAGTTGAGTTTACGTCATGAAAGGGATAAGCACAGTTAGCGACATTACTGACTGGTACACTTAGCGTTGTCAATTCGCTCTCTCCGTGAAGTGTGAACCCTGAGAGTATCGACGTGTTAATCCGAAGTCTCTAAGTTACTCGGTGAGATGTGAGGTGCACACAGTAGCCTGGGACCACAATGATGTAATTTAACTCATTACTTGGTCCGGCAATGCTTACATAGATTAAGTGATGTAGGATGGACGTTCGTCATTCATCTAAACGTGGCATGAAAAATACCTGTCCTGCAGTGTACAATGTAAGGCTGAAACAGTTAGTTACACAGTATAAATCTACCACTTTATTTATCCTCAAGCAGAGTGTAAGAGACATTAGTATAGTGCCAGGCCTTATGGAGTTTAGTGTGGTGCCTCAAATCAGCCTTTTAAGTGTAAACAGGTTAAATATAAACCAGTTAAGCATAAACCAGTCGGGGAAAGACCAGGTAGATACATTTTGACATCATCACTTCCAAGGACTACAAGCCTTTGTAAATGTCCCTCATCAGCAGCATAACCAACATTAATGAAATTCTTGCAACATCGAGAATATTTCAGTCTTGTTGATGACACCATTATCGACCTGGGTAATTAACTATACAGGTAACAGGTGAACCACTCGGTGAGATTAATTAAGTCGTTTAGATTTTAGTTGTTAATATTATAAATATCTATTACTAGGAGTAGTATTAACAGTAATAACATCATAATAACATAACACCGTAAGGTAATTCATCCAACAGAAACGAGTAATAATATCAACAGTAATCCTGAGAGCGTCATGAAGCACTGAGGACACGTGACACTTAACATTCATCAACAACAATCACCTGTATTCATTAGTCCTGCACGTAGTCTGTCATGCCATGCCTCACCCCTCCCCCAAACCCGCCCCCGCTTCATTCCTGCCCCCACCTCACCACCACCCCGCCATCCTGGAGTCACGGTAATCCAACTAGTACGCTGGATTAGTCAAGTTTGAGCGTCTCTTGTCATCGCCTGGACAGACAAATACACCTTATGTGCCTCTAATAAGATACAATTTGTCCAATAAGTGTGTGGCTGTGTTAGGTTAGGTTAGGTTCGAGAAACAGACAGACAGACAGATGGAGAGAGAGAGACAAATAGACACACAAACAGACAGACGGAGAGAGAAACAGACAGACAGACAGCGATAGACACAGACATAGATAGAGAAACAGACAGACATACAGACATAGAAAGAGAGACATACAAAAGCTGTCAAATTTAATGTACGACGCGAAAGACAAAAGTAAATACAATAGTTTGGGAGATCGACTGTAGGTTCACTGTGAGGTGGTAAGCTATTTCATCTATAACTGGAATTATTTCAACGGTGAAGCTAAATAAATCACTCATAACTTAACATATTAACACCAAAATGTATATAAGTTAAAATGTTGGGATTATGTTGAATTTTTTATTGTACCATTTATTTTATTGATAATTAATGTGAAGAAATATTGTTTGAATTTTTCTTTGTTTTTTCTTTATTTATTTTATTTATTTTTTTTTAAGGGGGGGGGGGCTCTCAGGGTCGTTTAGGAGGGAAAGTGGTGAACTATAATTATGTTAATGTTGTTTCCTGGGTTAGTGGGCGTTAATTTCTTTCGGATTTAATGGCTCTTAATGGTGGTTCCTTTAGTTAGTTGACTGTTAGTGGCATTTCCTGTAACAAAAACTAACAATAACAGAAAAAAACATTCACAAAAGCCTTCAAAAGCAACAGGAATGGTAGTAAAGTCATCATCATTTTTGTAGTCCCTTTTGTTAATCGACTTATGTAAATGACGTGATAGGACTGAATTAATTACCACCAATCTTCCGTCTGTGTAAGTGAAGAGGAGATGACGAAATACAATTACTGTTTTTCCTTGTTAACGGGTGTATGAATTCTGTCGGCTAAGGTTACTGTCTAAGGTTACTGCTACTGTTAACGGTAGAGGGATTTTGTTAATGGTAGGGAGTTTCTGTTAATGGTAGGGGTTATTGTTAGTGGTAGGGGTTACTGTTAGTGGTAGGGGTTACTGTTAATGGTAGGGGTTACTGTTAGTGGTAGGGGTTACTGTTAATGGTAGGGGTACTGTTAATGGCAGAGGTTACTGTTAATGGTAGGGGAGTTTCTGTTAATGGTAGAGGCTACTGTTAATGGTAGGGGTTAGGTAGGTTACTGTTAATGGTAGGAGGTTACTTTAATGGGAGGACTAATGGCAGGGTTACTGTTAATGGTGGTTACCTACTGTTAAGTGGTAGGGTTACTGTTGGTGGTAGGGGTTACTGTTTAATGTAGAGCTACTGTTAATGGGGGGTTACTGTTAATGGTAGAAGGTACTATTAATGGCAGGGTTACTGGTAATGGTAGGGCTACTGTTAATGGCAGGGGTTACTGTTAATAGTGAGGGTTACTGTTAAATGGGGTTACTGTTAATAGTGAGCTACTATTAATGGCAGGGGTTACTTTAATGGTAAGGGGCTACTGTTAATGGCAGGGTTACTGTTAACGGTAGAGGGATTTTGTTAATGGTAGGGAGTTTCTGTTAATGGTAGGGGTTATTGTTAGTGGTAGGGGTTACTGTTAGTGGTAGGGGTTACTGTTAATGGTAGGGGTTACTGTTAGTGGTAGGGGTTACTGTTAATGGTAGGGGTTACTGTTAATGGCAGAGGTTACTGTTAATGGTAGAGAATATTATTAACAGTGAAGGTCAGTGTTAGGAGTAGCGACACTACTAGCAATGACTCTACGTATATATCCTTTTTATAGTAACTGTAACTGTTTCTGAGACAAAGTAGCGAAGGCATTGCAGCTACATTTCACAGGAACTCGGTCCGCTACTTGGTATTCTTACTAGTATTAGACACGTACAGACTGTGGGGATACTGATTATGTTCGTATTGAGACGCAAATGGAACGTGATACAAATTTCTTGCTCTACTGGGCCGCGCGTCAGCAGGTAAGTAAAGCACTAATGTGTCCTCCTTGACTGTTTACACTCCATTAACTTGCCAGCCATCATGGAACAGAGTGACCCCAAGTTTTAGTGCATATAGTACAGTTTGTTATTAGTAAGTTGAAGAAAATACACTTTGGTTTGTATAGTTCAACATATTTTTATTTTTGTAATTAACCAGTCAGGACATATATATAGTCCACATTAACTGTATTGCAAATAAATAATGCATATAACAGCTTAAGTCCTCCAATGTGTTTTACAGACATGGACATTGGTGCTAGTTGCTATTGATGGTAGGGGGTAATAGTAATGGTAGGGGGTAATAGTAATGGTAGGGGGTAAGTAATGGTAGGGTAATGTAGTAGTAATAGTAATGGTAGTGGGTAATAGTAATGGTGAGAATTAATAGTAATGGTAGGGGTAATAATAATAGGGAGTAATAATGTATTAGTAATAGTAATGGGTAATAGTAATGGTGGTAGTTAATAGTAATGGTAGGGGAGTAATAGTAATGGTAGGGGTAATATTAATGGTAGGATGATATTAATGGTGAGGGTAATATAATAGGTAGAATGAATAATGGTAGGGGGTAATATTAATGGTAGGGGGTAATATTAATGGTAGGGGGTAATATTAATGGTAGGGGGTAATAGTAATGGTAGGGGGTAATAGTAATGGTAGGGGGTAATAGTAATGGTAGTGGGTAATAGTAATGGTAGGGGGTAATATTAACATCTGAGGGTAATAGCACTGTTAGTTGTGTTGTCAAGATAGTGGTGTTATCAGTGTATTTAGCTACAGTTACTAGATCATAACTAACTCCAACATACGCCTTGCTTCATCTGTCTCCGCTTCATGATAAACAGAACTACAGAATTGTAATAATTTCTCGGGATTGTTTGATGCTTAATTGTATCTCTCAGTGTAAGAGATTCTTCCTTTTGATGCTTCCTGATCAAAAGAACAACTCTAATGGCGTAGATACCCTCACCACCTGCTCCTGCTAATCTGCTGCTGTCTGCTTATTTTAATATATACTTAATTGCGTAATATAACCTCCTGCTTACCTGGCGTCTCATTATTTATCCTTAATTACATATATAACCCTCACTACCTGTTGTCTGCTTACTATCATCTTCCATATCTAACAGACAGGTTAAAGGAAGTTAATATTATCAAAAACAATATTGCAAAACTTAAGTGACTTTGTAACGTAATTAAGTCGAGATGATAACACAAATACGAACGTTGACCATCACAAAAAAAAAATAATAATAATACTTATATATTTATGCTGCTGTAACAATATAACCAAAGATAATTATTACTTTCACTTATTACTATGGTGTTTGTTTTTCCCTCATCTGGATAGTTTTAGTCTTTAGTGTTTTGAGAAAGTTTAGATTTAATTGTGTTTCTCCCAAATTGATGTTGATGTTTGTGTTTTTTACAATATTATATCACCCGTCATGATCATCCTGTGTTGACAACGAAAAGAAAAACTTGTGAAATTTATATTAAGTTAATTTAGGTATTTTGTTAAATTATTTATGTACACCTAATGTGATGAACTATATGACTGTCTATGACCAATCAGGAGTTTTAAAATATACATAGAACGTGTGTACCCCCCGTCTCTGTGTGTATTTCATCTATGTGTACCCCTTCTCTGTGTGTACCCCGTCTCTGTGTGTACCCCGTCTCGTAAGTGGGTGATGTCGGCTTTCTGAAGTTTTAATCGTAGACAACTAAAGAGTACTCATCACACACACACACACACACACACACACACATTGGTGACGCAATATAGTGTAGAATGACATAGGTGACGAACTATAGCGATATATAAATCAATGTTGGGTGTCATTATTAAGGAACGAAGTGGGTAGGTAGAGATGGGTCTAGGACAACTGGCCGCCGCCATCTGGCCGCAGCCCATGAAGTACCTAACCTAACCTAACCTAACCTAACCTAACCTGCCTTGAGAGCGCAAAATTAGGCGTTTGCAGTTTACCCCCAGTCCGCGGCGGCCAGATGGCGGCGGCCAGTTGTCCCATTCCCGGTAGAGATGGGTGGCCGCTGAGCTCCTGACGGCCACCATGTCAAGACCAACAGCACTTCGTTCGCTTTTTAAATCTAGAAAAAACATGACAAATACTTCTAACACGTGGCGGGTGTGTGAGACGCAAATTATCACAGACTCTCAGTGATAATGAAAAAAATGGTGAAGCTTCAGTTATCTCTTTATCATTTATCTCTTTATCAACTCCAGGTCGTTGTTGGGGACATTACTCCTGGTCGTTGTTGGGGACATTACTCCAGGTCGTTGTTGGGGACATTACTCCTGGTCGTTGTTGGGGACATTCCCATAAACATGTATGAACACAGAAGAATCAACACAAAGTCTCTTAAACAGATAAAACGAGAAATATTCAAACAACGACCAAAAAAATTACAAAAAGCCGTAAAACGTTATACAAAATTTTCAAGATATGTTTTGAAAAGATTTTATCATATAATTATTATAATTAAAGTCCCATCTCAAGGAACGCCAGTGTGATTCTTGGAGGTAGTAGCTATGCCAATTGAGTTCTTGAAGGTATTACTTAACGTCAGTGTGATTCTTGAGTAATGCTTAATGCCAATTAATGATTCTTGGAGGTAGTAGCTATGCCAGTGTGATCATTGGAGGCAGTAACAACGTTAGTGTGACCCTTGTAGGCAGTAACAACGCCAGTGTGATTCTTGGAGGTAGTAGCAATGCCAGTGTGATCCTTGGAGGTAGTTTCAACGCCAGTATGATTCTTGGAGGTAGTAGCAACGACAGTGTGATCCTTGGAGGTAGTTTCAACGCCAGTATGATTCTTGGAGGTAGTAGCAACGACAGTGTGATCCTTAGAGGTAGTTTAGTGATTAATAAACATTCCTGATCACGTCATTACAGGGAGGTGATCGCAATTCCTTGTCGCCTTCTTACAATCCTTTAATTAAAAATCTTTAACGCGAGTGTAATTAAATCTGGTCTGTTTTACTCTTAAGTTATTTGTTTCACTCTTAGTTTACTTGTTTCCCTCTCAGTTTACTTGTTTCACTCTTAGTTTACTTGTTTCACTCTTAGTTTACTTGTTTCACTCTTAGTTTACTTATTTCACTCTTAGTTTACTTGTTTCACTCTTAGTTTACTTGTTTCACTCTTAGTTTACTTATTTCACTCTTAGTTTACTTGTTTCACTCTTAGTTTACTTATTTCACTCTTAGTTTACCTGTTTCACTCTTAGTTTACTTGTTTCACTCTTAGTTTACCTGTTTCACTCCTCCTCTACTTAGTTGACGGTAGTTACTGGACACACATCGTACCTGACACCACCGTAGACTGCCACCACCACAACCTGACACCACCGTAGCCTCCCACCACCACAACCTGACACCACCGTAGCCTGACACCACCACAACCTGACACCACCGTAGCCTGACACCACCACAAATTCCGACACACATCGTACCTGACACCACCGTAGACTGCCACCACCACAACCTGACACCACCGTAGCCTCCCACCACCACAACCTGACACCACCGTAGCCTGACACCACCACAACCTGACACCACCGTAGCCTGACACCACCATAATCTGACACCCATTATGCTGACACCACTACAGCCTGGTTTTAGTTTAGTTTAACAAATTTATTGACAAAGGTTGGAGTATAGCTTGCCTAACACCACCAAGACAACCTTCAATAACAACTAAATAATCCCACACATTAACCTATCAGCTGGCTGTAGGTGTACTCGGGTGTATACAACTCACCCAACACCCTAATTCCTCCTCCACCTTTAATTACCTGAGAGTGTGATCAAACATAGTGTGTCGGGAGCAACAGGTAGAAGGAAGGAAGGAAGCCGAAGTCAAAGGATATCTCTTGGTGACTCGGGGTCTTTTGTAGCCGCCATTGATGTTTTAGATTGATATGCATGGTCCTTGTGGTCAATTAAGAAGGGAAATAGTTGTGAAGGCAAAGGCCAATGTGTTGGTTTTGTTGAGGTTATCGGTCAGTCAGACATGGGTCACATACAGGTGGCACCTCAAGGCACTTGAAAACTTTCACCAACGTAGTCTACGTTCCATCCTCCGAGTTCGCTGGGAAGACAAGAGAACAAACGCCAGTATTCTTGCTGACACCAACTGTAGGAGCATCGAGGCTACCATTATCCATGAACAACTACGTTGGACTGGCCATGTTACCCTCATGGACGACAGTAAACTGCCAAAGCAGCTACTTTACAGTCATCAAAGGAATGGTAAACGTAACGCCGGCGGACAATTGAAAAGGTATAAGGATAGTCTTAAGACAAACCTCAAAAATGTGCCAAATCGACCACCTCACCTGGGAGTCGATTACTCCACACCGTAACGCTTGGAGGAGCACCGCACGAGAAGGTGTCAATGCTTTCGAGTCAGCCCAACTGCAAACCGGGGCAGACAAGCGCCAACGCCGGAAAGACGCAGCTACCGCCCTCAGTAGATGGAGCCCTCCACATGTGTAACGAATGTGAATGACGCTGCGGGTCCCGTATCGGTCTCTTTAGTCACCTCAGACTCACTAACGTAGGTGACATCCCTAATAACTCATATCATTGTATCATAGCTGGATGATCGTCATACTCGATTCCGAGTGACAGCAAAGTAGTAGTAGTAGTGTGTGTGTGTGTGTGTGTGTGTGTGTGTGTGTGTCTCATACTCGATTCCGAGTGACAGCAAATTAGTAGAAGTAGTAGTGTGTGTGTGTGTGTGCGAAGGCGATTATTGTAGTAAGAAGCAGGTCAGGCCCGTCCCTTCAGAGCCGTGTATGGACGGTCGTTATGTGTGATCAGAGTGGACAGTTGCCAGGCAGGACATTGTGATATTGGCACTGTCCCCCCTTCCCAGACACTTACTGCCTCGTCTCTCTTAACGCTGGAGGAGTTAGAGTATCAGGATAGTGTTTACTGCCTAACATTGCCACTGCCCTGTCACAAGTAAAGGCAGTAACAGTAATTGAAACTCCTGCCTAATACTTCTCTCTCAGGAGTCACTGATGCGGATAACTGGCAACATTAGGGCGAGTTACTGAAGGTGATCAACTCTCCTGCGGTTCCTGCCTGACGAAGGTAGACAACAGACAGCCTACATCATGGTGAAGCTTTAGTGGGACACGACGATTGTCCGAAATACGATATTCTTCATTCAGTTTTATAGTTTAACTGAGAGATATGTCTGTGGCGACGTATTGTACAGTAGGGTTCGTGTATGACTTGATGATACGAGTAAGGAGCAACCGTGCATTATGGCTGTGGAATTATTAGTTCACTGTTAGAGACGTATAAGCAATAATTCAAGAAGGAAGAATGATGAAGAAACAGAAACAAGAGAGTAAAAGGCATATTAGTGCATGAGGGCCTCTGTCCGCTGGTCTGTTCGTTGTCCACTAGTGTCACCCTTTGAATACCCGGGGAGGGGATTACAAAGAGAAAAAAAGATAGAGGCAAATAGAAAGAAAATGAAAGAGAATTGATTAATGTCAAAGTTGTGTTCCTTGTCAAGTGAAGCCCCCTCGCCCCCCCTCCCCACCACCACCCCCTGACCCTCCCCTCCCCCCTCCCGGTCCGGAACAAACACAATGCCACGTCTGATAATTTAATTACACACAGACATATTCCCATTCCCACCGTTTCAATTCCCAGGTTCTGTAATCCCGGGAATTGGAGTGTGATTCCCAGGTATTACGGTAATGATATAAATTACCTCGAGTGGTAGCTAGTTAAGGGGACACCAGACTATCTTTTAACACACTTCTACCAGTACACCTGGCCACAGACACACACACACACACACCTTTACCTGTACACCTACACACACACTGGTACTACACTAGCACATAACACACTTTAGTTTTAATAGAAAATATTTGCCGCCACTTTTATATTTTTTTACCTCAGCCAAATATGTTATGATCTTCAGAGTTGTGACCTATGGTGGCTTTCAGTTATTCATATTTCGTAAACTATGAGCACTTAGCTCTCCCAGCATAGTGTGATTAAAAACTTTGTACAGGTACTAGTTATTTCCATCAATTTCACATTACCACAGGAAATAATTCTTCTTTCTCTCTTGTTAGTATGCTGAAATTGTAATGTCTGAATTATACCAAGTATGCTGAAATTGTAATGTCTGAATTATACCAAGGAATTATTTCAGTTTGAGAACACCACGCAGAATGGAAGAGGTAGAGACAAGAAATTGATATGTATATATATATATATATATATATATATATATATATATATATATATATATATATATATATATATATATATATATATATATATATATATATATATATATATATATATATATGTGTGTGTGTATGTACTTTTACGCAAGTTACCGCGGTATAAATAATAGATTAGACTCCGTTTTCTTTAACTGCTCTCAGTGACCAAATTCTTTGATATGGGTTCAACAGCTTAGTGGATATTAATGTTAAGAAATTTATGTTGAGTTTGATTAAGTGTCGCTCTCCTCACAACTATTAGTTGTTATTATACTGATCCTTTATCACTGGTTTTAATTTGAAAATTTAATATAATATTATATTTATATATATATATATATATATATATATATATATATATATATAGAGAGAGAGAGAGAGAGAGAGAGAGAGAGAGAGAGAGAGAGAGAGAGAGAGAGAGAGAGAGAGAGAGAGAGAGAGAGAGAGAGAGAGAGAGAGTATTATACGGAAAACTTCAAGTAATGAATACATTGAAGACTCTTGATATATGAGCTCTATTCAACTATTTCTTATAGTGTTCATTTGAAACTAATTTCCCAATTGTATTCTGATATTCGAATGGCTACTCCTACCACTATAGATTTCTGCTTTCGTGAACAAGATATTAATACATCTTCACCATCCATCAGCAGTAACGTTGGCCGATATTCACATAAAAACCCTTCCATATTTTTTTTGTTGAGTGACCTGTCGTCCAGGAAGGGTACAACCATGGAGGTATAGACTATGCACCTTTCAGCACCAGTGTACTTACCACGAACTTCTGAACGGAACTGTACATAGAGTCTATGTCATAGACAATGAAGATATATAAACAATGGTAAAGAGTAAGTCACTGGAGGCACCGAGTTTAGGTTAGGTTAGGTTAGGTTAGGTTAGGACAAGTTTAGCTAACTCGTTGCCACCTATCATTAGAAATAATTTAGTATCTCACAACAAACGAGCCGATCGTTACTTTTCGTATAAAAGATGTAAAACGTGATTATCTTCGCTTTCGTGTTTTTTGTTGACTATTCGTGATTTTATTAATTGTCCCCGACACTACAGTACAGTATTTATCAACTATACATTAAAACAAAGCATTTTCAGGTAAGATTCCGCTGAAAAAATCCGGTAAGTGAAGTGACAACCTCTTACACCCTCACCCCAACAAGCTGTTTGTGTCGCTCCTCGTGTAATGGTTAAAGTTTACCACTATGTTGCCCGGAGTCTCGTGTGTGCATTTTTCACTCCAGAATTTCAAGTGTTAATGTTGAGTGTGTGACCAGCATTGTGTGGAGGCAGGAATGAAGTGTGTGTGGAGGCAGGTATGGAGGGTGTGTGGCGGCAGGTATGGAGGGTGTGTTGAGGCAGGTATGGAGGGTGTGTTGAGGCAGGTATGGAGGGTGTGTTGAGGCAGGTATGGAGGGTGTGTTGAGGCAGGTATGGAGGGTGTGTTGAGGCAGGTATGGAGGGTGTGTTGAGGCAGGTATGGAGGTTGTGTGGAGGCAGGTATGGAGGTTGTAAAGGCAGGTATGGAGGGTGTGTTGAGGCAGGTATGGAGGTTGAGGCAGGTATGGAGGTTGTAAAGGCAGGTATGGAAGGTGTGTTGAGGCAGGTATGGAGGGTGTAAAGGTGGGTATGGAGGGTGTGTGGAGGCAGGTATAGAAGGTGTGTGGAGGCAGTTATGGAGGGTTTGTAGAGACAGGTATGGAAGGTGTGTGGAGGCAGGTATGGAAGGTGTGTGGAGGCAGGTACGGAGGGTTTGTGGAGGAAGGTATGAAAGGTGAGTTGTCCTCTATGGGTAAATATTTAGCAGTTGCCAACACTTGCGCGTTTCCGTCGGTAATTTATATTTTTCGAGCATTTTAACTGATAAAGTCACCCACAATATTACTTGTTCATAGTGGGAAAGGCTTTGAAGTAGAGGGAAACTGTGGGGTAAAATACTAAAAAATTAATAAAATACCAAACATACTTTTGAAAACCTTTCTTGGTATTTTCTAACCTATAAAAATTCTACAGCTATAAAAAGTTTACTTTATTCGTGTTTTTGGTGTTGGGTACTTGATGGTGTTGTTTTCGGTGTTCAGTTGAGGAGGCACCCATAAACTCGAAAGCTATTCTTAACATTTTTACAAGTTAGGAAAGTTTAGATAAGGTTTTCAAAAGTTTTTTTGGTGTTCTTTTTTGGTATTTTACCCCACAGTTTCCCTCTACTTCAAAGCCTTTCCCACTATGAACAAGTAATATTGTGGGTGACTTTATCAGTTAAAATGCTCGAAAAATATAAATTTCCGACGGAAACGCTGAACAATAAATAATTTATTTTTTTCTTTCTCCCAGTATGACTCAATATATAAGTGGGTGTTACCAACTACAAAATACTAACCCTTTTCTGTCTCCAATATAAAAAAAAATCTTGAAACACGAATACACATTTGGTGTTATTTTTCGAGTCGCTGGTATTGTTGATAAGAAAAGGAATTGGTAATAATTATTATTTAATGAAACAAAGAAAACTGTCAGAACTAATCATCAAACTAACCGCTCCGCTTGTTGGACTTTATTGACTAAATAATCTATACGGTACAATCTTTCTTCTTTTTTTCCACTACCCGGACGTAAATCTGGTCGGGGACAATGTGCATGGAATAAGCAGTAACTTTAGCAATCAGTAACTGTTACAAACTCTCTTAATCTGGTCCCGATCCTCGCTAAGTTCCCTTGAAGAGTTTGGTGGGAATGTTTCAGCGTGATGTCCGGTGTCTTGAGGAATTAGCTGCTTCCTTCGTCCTAACTTTCCTTCCTACCTTTTCCTTCACCCGTCCCTCTCTTCGCTCCCTCCTTTCCTCTTTCCACATTCCCTCCGTCCCTCCCCCCTCCATCCCTACCCCCTCCGTCCCTCCCCCCTCCATCCTTGCCTCCTTAGGTTGGGTTAGGTTAGGGTTTTATTCATCAGGTGAAATAAGTTGGGATGCTTAATTTTCAAGTGATCTGATATCCTCCCATGACATGTGACGTCCTCGCAGATAAAAAAATTAATGTTATTGCACAGTTATTATGTCTGTTGCTCCACGCTCTGCCTGACACACTGACAGGTTCTTCAGGGTCAATAGTGGAGTCGTGGTGGGTGATGTTAGTAGTAGGTCGAAGGTTAAGGTCACAGGGTCACAAGGCTGAGTTTCTGGGCTGGTCACAGTTGATGGGCCACCCGAGCACCACGCACAGCCATTAAAGTTTAAACTATTGACTGTCTGTCTTACACGTCTGGCCAGCTGACAGTACCAGCGACGGATGACAAGGGCTCTCGGGTCAGTCTCTCCTCTTTATAACAAGAGAAACAAACCTCACATGAGTGTTGGTGACTTATGTACTATACAGAACTCACCTACAACACGTGCCTTAAGACTTTAGTTACCAAGGCACTGTCATAACAACAAAGACCTGGTTTACAAAAGCCTGTTGGGGTAAAATTGCTTCTTAGATGCAGATCATTTTGGTTCAGTAATTGCTTATACATTTTACTCTGTTTTATGTTATCTTAGGGTAAAGTATTCATATAACACATTTGTTATCTTACTACACATAACATAAACCACCAACTCTACTATTTTTCTAAAACATCGTTACTACATTATTACTAATTAACAAAAACTCATTCTCAAACGCTACACATAAACCGTTGTGTGTGTTGGCGAAGTGCAATAAATTCTAAGAAACTTTTAACGTGTGAGAAACATGAGGCAGTGAGGTGTACTTGTGTAGTCAGTAGCAGCGAGGTGTACTTGTGTAGTCAGTAGCAGCGAGGTGTACTTGTGTAGTCAGTAGCAGCGAGGTGTACTTGTGTAGTCAGTAGCAGCGAGGTGTACTTGTGTAGTCAGTAGCAGCGAGGTGTACTTGTGTAGTCAGTAGCAGCGAGGTGTACTTGTGTAGTCAGTAGCAGCGAGGTGTACTTAAGTAGCCAGTGACAGCGAAAGATATCATCAGAACCAAAGTGTGGATCACAGATGGCGGGTTTTATAATCAAGAGTTTGTGATGGTCACTTGGTGTGTTGTGTTGTGTTGCTTTACAATGGCTGAGACGCAAAGAGGAGTACTTACAGTCGTTCATGTTTTCACTGCACCCAACAACTAAGATCTTTATGCTCGTGATCTAGATTAGTAAACATACGAGTCATCTATCTGGAAGAAATTATGGGAAACTGAGTCAGCTCTGGAGATAAGGTCTAATGAAGATAAAGGAATGTGAGAGTTGTGAATATCAAGGAAGGTAATTCTGAGTGGACGTAGAAGCAAGAGAGAGAAAAGTTACAGTGTGTGTGTGATGGAGGGAGGGTGAGGTGACTGGTCAATGGGCCCTGGTCATGATTATCCCAACATTAACCATAAAGAGTGGTGTCTCATTTCTGACGGTTCGATTACATTGGAATCTATAAGGAATGGGATCCATCTGACCTCCAATCTAAAAGAGGATATAGCAGCTGAGGCCACACAGGAGTGAAGGGAGAGGTGGCCGGGCAGTAGGCAGACGTGTAGCGTTTATTGTGGGTGTCTGGGGTAGTCGTGTATTCATGCATTCCCAAACTATCATCTGAACATTTCTAAAATTATAAAATGTCCTTAGATGTAACAGGAACTTCCCTCAGATCAAAATATTTAACACTAATGGACGTGTTAAGAAATACAACTTGATACGAATATAAGCCCGTACCTCCAACAGTATGTGGAATATACTGTAATTTTACCATATTCTTGAGAAAAAAAAATTTCACCCACAATAAGAATTCTGAGTAAAAAGCACAGTATTATTTCAACACTTTTAATAAAAATTAGATAATAATTGTTACATATAGTTTATACATATTGTATAACCAGTATTAATGGATTCAAATGATACAATATCCCCCGCCCTTCGTGTGTGTGTGTGTGTGTGTGTGTGTGTGTGTGTGTGTGTAAGACTGCCTTAGTGTACATGATAACTTTGACAATTCGACAACTGGCAATATCTTTTAGCTAAACCTGTGACCTCTATCATCCTATCACAACAAGATATCACTCGAGGTAAGTAATGAGTGTTGTCTGTCCCGGGTGTAGGAAGTAACATTTCCTGACGCCAGGCAGGGGACACACACGAGTTGTCTTGTAAAACACCACAGCTGAAGACGTTTAATATTATGAGTTACGATCATTCACAGCCAGGGGTCACCAAACTTTTTTCACAGTGGGCCAGATAACTGAAAGAATGACGAGCTCGGGCCGCATAATCATTCTGTTCAATACTTGCAAGCCAGAACGAAAGCTCTGGGAAAAAAGACGAAAAACTAAGTTTAGCATTCCATGAAAATCATGGGTGAGTGGCGTGCAATGCACAAAAAACAAAGACAACCAACAAATTTATTTACTAAAAAGTTATCAAAGAAGGTGACGTTAGCAAAAAGATAGTTACATCAGACCTAGTGTTCCATACGTTTTATCAAGCAAATTCAAGTACCGTCGGCGGGCCTGATGAACTGACGTCGCGGGCCGAATCCGGCCCGCGGGCCGTGGTTTGGTGACCCCTGATTCACACAGACAAACACACAAACAACATTGATTATTTTACCATTTCTGAACATTTAATACAAAATTATATGAAATGTCTCATATACTTCAACATATATGTCATTCATATACTTATAATACTTCAGCTACCTCCTTCATTTTTTACTCTTAAAATATAATATAAAGTGACTGAAACTTTCATCATCATCTTAGAGTTACAGGTACGTACTGAACTTTCTCTCATCATGTTTCAGTGTTTCACTTGACAACTACTGTACAACTGTCTACTCTGTTCAAGCTTCAGTTTCTTGAAGGTTCACTGTCACTTCTCAGTAACTTTTGGTTTTATATTATTACTTGTAAAATAATAATAAACGTGTACGTGTGTGTATCTACCATGTACATAATACTGACGTCCCCTCTGTAGGGTGATGTTATGACCTTGTGCTTGGGTACATGTAGTTATCATGCACAGTGACTTCATTTCTCACCTAATGAATACAGGAACTGGAAAGACAATCATCTACACTTATATTTGTTGCATCCAAACACGAGAGTCTGCCGCCCTCAGCAGCTACTGAGACTGTTCCAGCTGGTGGCAGTTACGGAACTGTTGTGTTAGGATGACCACGCGTGAGCAGCTGGCGGCTCATCTTCCTCACGTACATGTGTTGACTGGCAGGAATTATACATTAGGCGGAAAGAAGTGTAAAAGGTCTCAGTAAAGTGATCATCTCTTGACAGTCATTAATCCTCACAAGATAAACCCTGACAGCCAGAGTTGTATTACGTATTGTCTCTGGGTCACCATGACAACCACACATCCGCACCCCACCTTCTACACCCCATCTTACAGGTGGGAAATAATTGTCTATTTGTCATGGATCTCAGATCTAATGCAGGAATGTATTGCTACATCTTGACAGCCAAGATGGCTGGTCCAGTTGTTCAAGAGGCGCTCCTTACAAGCACCAGTTGTTACCAGAGCACATTATTTAAGGCACATTGATGATAGTGGGAGCACTAGCTGTTCTCCTCACTGGTCTCACTATAACTTGTTGTCTCCCAAGTTACCATACCATTCATGTGTATATAAAAGTGACGTCATCAGAGCTCACTGTATGGCAGAAACATATGAAATTTTATGTTGTCATAAAATACTCAGTTACCTAGAAGCTCTTGAAGGAACAACACGCTGAAGGAGACCATCACTGTCATACTGTAGTGTATAGTCTCTGCTTGTTGTGCCGTCATCACAATATACAGTGCAGTCGGAGGAGCCAAGAAGCTCACTGTATCCCGCAATAACTACTTGAGCACAGCTCTATAAGAGACTTTATTACATCTGGAGGCCAGATATAGTACTGATCTTCCTGTTACGTTTGGCCGCTCTTCCAGACAGCTCCTCCTCGATTTCTTCAAGAGACTTGCCTTTAGTCTCAGGGATGAAGAAGATGGCGTAGAAGGAGCCGAAGATCATGATGCCGGTGAACATGAAGAACACGTTGGAGGGCCCCAACGCCTCCACCATTCCCGGGAAAGTCTTGGTGATGAGGAAGGTACACGACCAGTTGAAAGCTGTCACCACAGACGCCGCTGGACCTCTGATCTTGGCGGGGAGAGCCTCGCCCATGAAGAGCCAAGGGATGGGTCCCCAACCCAGGGAGAAAGCGATGACGTAGACCATGAAGCTGAGGAGCGGTAACCATGACAGATTCTCAACGGTTGCCCGCCACTCCTCCTGGGACTCGTCCATGGTGGTCACGCCCTCTATTGTTGCATTCCACTGGCCTGGTGCGTCCTCCATATTGTTCATGGCCTTTACCGTGGACTGCAAAAAAAAAAAAAAAATATATATATATATATATATATATATATATATATATATATATATATATATATATATATATATATATATATATATATATATATATATATATATATATATATATATATATTAATAGTGATGCTACTGATAAGTTTGCATTACGTAAAAAAATGAAGGTCCGTACAGTTTTACTTCAATTAATTAATTTTAGTTTTTATTGATAATTAGATTAGGTAATCTAAACCTGATATATTTACATTGAATTTTCATACATCTTCAACCACTGGCCACTGAGGAAGGTAGTTGACTTTACCACAGTGCCAGTGAAAAGTGATGAAAAAGTAATTATGTAAGCCAGATGACGTACTAGAGCAGCAGCAGATGTCAGGCTCTGGTAAAATAAGGTCAACGTGACCTCAAAGTGATAGTTAGTACTCTCGTACTAACTATCACTTTGAGGTCACGTTTGATAAAAACAGCTGCACATTTACCCTATACCAGATCCTCTGGGGCCACAGTGTAGAGGGAATAGCAAAAACAAGGCTTTTGAGCAACTACAGTTTTATACAATGTTATCGACTGTGAGATAATTAACTAGTGTTTTATGACTCTTTACTTTCCTTTAACTGATATGGTAATTAATGAGTAATGTTGACTTGAAATAACAACTGGTGTCGGCGCATCTCCCTCTTCACTTTGACGTTTATCTTGTGTTAATGTCAGATGTCTTGCACCTTGGTCTCAGAGGTCAAGCAACGTACAGTTGTCATGGTCACGTTTGTGCAGTTAGTTCGTTCAACACTTAATTATTCACATTATGCTACAGCGCCACACAGAACATGTGAAACGTTTGAGTCCCCCAGTAGAGATGTTGGTTCTCTAATCACTTCAGGATGTTTTAGTCCTCCGTTTTCATTTTGTGTACTCGCTCAAGGACTCGGGTATTTATTAAATAACTCAGGATGCTCAGGGAATTTGAAATTATGAGTGAATAAATTTATTGTACAATCAAGTATATTTACCCACAAGGAGAGGAAAGACTCTAGGTGTATTGAGTATACGTTGAAGGTTTCTTGTATCTTATATGTAGAGTATTTTGTGTTCAAAGATAATGTGTTGAGTATTCTGTTTACCAGCTGTCGATCTTATGTCTCGTGTGTTCTTACGTTGGCTGGAGACCGCCACTCCAGGCCACGACCTCACCTCAGGCTAAGCTCAGAATTCCATCAGTACACAGGTAAGGTCTAGTAGTCCATGTTCCATCACGTTATATTGAGTGTTTTTGACCTAGTTATTTGTTGTTTGAATTTGCAGTGAGCCATTAACATAGTTTTGGTGTGTTTAAGTAGTATTCAAGCGCCTTCAGCCTAGTAATGTTACGACATTCGTGTCACTCACTCTAAGCCACGAATTCCACCCGTACACAGAGAGAGAGAGGCCAAGCTGGTCGTGTCGACATCCACACTTGTAAGTGGAGATGGATGAACGTCAATAAGGTCGCCAACACAGTTATAGGGTGAGCAGGGATCTCACCCTGAGGCCCACAGGCCCTCAGCCAGCCGCTGGGAGATTGTTGGCCTGGATGCGTCCACTTGTTGCTCGCGATGTAAACATGACCCGCTCACGCAGTCTTGTTGTATGAGTTCACCGCTAAGTACAGATGACTGTGGTGTGTTATTTGACCGAGAATTCGTTTGTATAATCTCCTCAGTGTTTAGAGCTACCAAGAGTATGAGGTAAGCCATTTGTTCTTGCGAATTGTAACCACGGTAGTTATCCAGAAATTTAAAGGTAGGGCTACTGCAGAGTCCTATTATTGTTTACAGGCTACATTTTCAGGTAACCTGTTCGGTGGATGCTCCAGTGTACTATAGGTGTGATCACAGTGTTGGGTGGTTTTGTGAAAAGTACACCATTTTGTTTGTATACTGGAAGTTGTATTGTACCTTACTGTGAAGTACCGTGGGTGGAGCCATGAAGGTGATCCGTGTAGTTTGTATTCAGGAAGTGTATTGTTTGGTACTCCAGTGTACGAGGTGTCAGAGGAGTGTGGTGTCTTGTTTAAAAGATACACCAAGTGATGGTGGCTGAGAGAGGTGTACTGTACCTTGTTGAGAAGTACATGAGTGTTACTCGTAGTAGTTGTGTGTACTGAAAGTAGTTAGAAGTCTAGCATTTTTGTAATGACCCATTTTTATTGTATGTTGGAAGTATTATTTTCCCACAGTGACCACCTTTATTTCTCCATATATCTTGGTACCATTATTACATTTACCCACGTGTCGTACCCTCGGCCATGCTACCACAGGTCAGAGGTTAAGTCAGAAAGTACAGTAACTGTTGAAGTAGTGGGACAGAGAGAGAAAGTAAAGAAAAAATTATAGGAAGTAGATCCCCTATAATAGATGACAGCGATCTCACGCCCCTACACAGTGTATATCTCTCGGCTCACCTTGAGGTAGAAGAAGACGCCGAGGGCCGCCAGGGACACCACCATGAGGCCACTCGACACATACAACAAGATCTTTCTCCCCAGCTTGTCGATGAAGGCGTTGGCGACGAAGGTGGCCAGGAGGTTGACTACGCCCACGATGATGGTGGATAGGTGGCCACTGATGGTCGACCCAGACATCTCGAAGATGGACACTGTGTAGAAGATGACGGCGTTGATACCTGACATCTGCTGGAAGAGCATGAGACCCATCGACAGCAGGAAGGGGCGGAGATGACAACGTTTGAAAATATCCTTGAAGGTCGACGACTCGTGGCTAGTGATCTCATAGTTTATCTGGATAGCTTCAAGTTCGTAGTCCACATCAGACTCAGAACCCCGAAGCCACTGTAGGGAGCTGCGGGCGTCATCCACACGGTCTGGGGGGAGATGAGGTGAGGTGAGGAAAATATGCCCTGCCACTAACAAGTTGATTCATTTCCAGTCAGTCAGTGTCTAGAATTTGTTTACGGTAATTATTCACTGATTCGCATTACCTATATTTCTTCATCATTATCACTATTATAGAAACGTACATCTATACCACCGCTTCCACTAATTAAACTAAGGAAGTTTGAACAATGTCTATGCAGGATGGTAAACAAGTGGATGCACTGAAAGTTGTGGCGGAAAGGTGCACTATTATTTAAGTTTCTCCTGGACCACAAGCTACAGAGAAAACCTATATAATTTAAGGACAAACCATAAAAAACTATGTTCCATTTTTTTTTTAATCATTTTCACCATTTGTCACTGATAGTACAGAAAACCTGTGATGTTTTGGTATACATATGTCCATTGTTTGTGTAGCCGCTGTAATAAGTTTCAGACCAGTCCACTTTGTGTGATTTATTTATACCGCCTTTAGAATTTATGATGTAATACACTCCGAAAAATTACTTACTTAAACCTGGATTTTTCTTATTCATCTATTCATTTTGTAATGCCACCTACGACTGTATCCATTATTATGAAACATCCTTTATCAAATCTCAAAGTCAATTTATCCAATGCTGAAGTTAATTACACAAGCTTATATGTACTGTAGATATCTCAGTGTTGCAATAGAACTGATAGGAAGCCTCTTGCTCAGTTTTATGGAGGAGAAAAAACAGAAGCCTTTACTCACCCCAACACTCACAAGACCCACCTAACGAACACTCACAAGACCCACCTAACGAACACTCACAAGACCCACCTAACGAACACTCACAAGACCCACCTAACGACCACTCACAAGACCCACCTAACGACCACTCACAAGACCCACCTAACAAACACTCACAAGACCCACCTAACGAACACTCACAAGACCCACCTAACGACCACTAAGGACCCACCTAAGACCACCACAGGACCAGAACATAAGACCCACAACGACCACCAGACCATAACGAACACCCACAAGACCCACCTAACGAACACTCACAAGACCCACCTAACGACCACAGACCCACTAACGACACCACAGACTAACGACACTCAGACCACCTAACGACCATAAGACCCACCTAACGACACACTAACGACCACTACAAGACCACTAACGACCAACACACCTAACGAACACTCACAAGACCCACCTAACGACCACTCACAAGACCCACCTAACGACCACTCACCTTTAGAGATGTACCACCTGGGCGTCTCAGGAACAAAACACATCATGGCGGGTGAGGGGGACGGCGGCTCCTGCGTAGGCCAGCACCCACCAATTCGCGTTAGACTCAGGAAGCACACCAAGATACCTGCCACATACGACACATCTTAGTGAATACAGATAGATACAGGTAGTTAGTCTGTTAAAGGATCAATGTTTTTACCTGGGTGTAGAGACTGCTGGGACAACAACTTGATTCACACAGCTTGATATTAATTAGTTTCAGACCCAAATATTATTTTGTTCTAATAATAGTATCTTTATGATATCGACATTCTCTGATACAAATGATCATATCAAATTCTAAAGTAAAATATAAAAGTTATCGTTCACATAACACTGTATCTTGTAATTTATTTAAATTAAACAAGGAAAGACTAAAAAAGGGGGGGGGGTATTCTGCCACCCACCACCACACAACTGAGTCAAATATAACACACGACCCAATATTTACCTCTTAACTGATTGATGTAATGAGATCTTAAACGTGGGACGAATAATTGCTTAAACAAAATGAACGAACCGAGCGCTAACTGTTAGTGAAACCAAAACAAGTTACTCGTCCTCTGTGATAGTGGTAACGCCTGTATGTCTCACAGCTTTCGTCCTGGTCTGGGACACCCGTGAGAAGGGTGTTATGCAGTGTGATCTAACCAAACATCACAGGTTTCTTCCGGGTTCTCCTGTTTCCTTCTGTGCTAACACTGGACAGGCCAACCTCAAACGGCTAGTGAGCTGATAAATGATGAAATGGTAAAATAAAAGGTGAATAAAATGAATTAATGAATGAATGAAAAAATCATTGAAGAAAATCCCCCACCAATTCAGTTAAAAATTTTATAAATTTATCTTAATATAGTCTAAAAATATAATGTATGTGTATTTGGTCGGATTTAGCAACTTATAAAAAAAAATCTCAGGTAGTTAATGTGTCTGACAATTCATAAAATAGTTATTTGTTAGGTGTGACAGGCTTTGTGTGACTATACTGATGACTCACTCAATGATAAGAGAAAATTTGGTCACTGAATCATTAACTGACAAAATTTTACATATATTAAAAACTATATTAATCACAACATCCACTTAATATATTCTTCACATACAAGAACAAAATTAACTCAACAAACACAGACAAACACTTGAGCATTTCCCTGAAGTGGTTGTATTAGTAACTCGAACTCGCTCTCTGTAACGTGACCTACAAGGACGCTGTAGGTGATGTGACCGGCGACAACACCCCTGACGCCGAGAAATACCTCCCCAACCTGAACACAGTACTGTACTCTGTTCTGTTGAGCTGCGGCGCTAAGGAGTGTTCTACTGTGACAACCCTTAGGAGTACTTTGGCGGCCCTTATGAATATTTTGGCTTTTTCCATCATGCTGTTTTATCTTTTATTCTCTTCGTTAGCTGTTTGAGCGGTCGGTCACGTCTCTGTTACGCACTGTTGACAAGTACTGGGCATGCAATGGTTCCTGAATGTATCTGAACCTGCTCCAGTGTTGGTCAATCTGGTCTTGAAACAGCTCACACTTGGTGCCGTCACAACACTCTCTGACAGATTGTTACCTGCTGTTGTTCTGCCTGGCTCTGCCCTGCGCTGTGTACGGGTATCCGGTGTCTGAGTGTTTTGTGCTTGTGCTACTGAGTGATCACCTCACAGCAAAGTTTACTTTGTTTATATGAATTAGAAATATAATTATAGTGTGTATTGTGATACGTAACACTTATTCCACGTGCTAGTTCTCACTTATAGTTGATGTACTTTCGTTTTCACCTTTCTGTGTATAAAGTATAAATATTTTAATATTTAATATATCATAGCAGTTTATAGAGTATTATGAATATTACCGTTCATCGTTTATCTTCCCTTGTGTTTTCATGTTGTGAAAATTATAATAACCCCCTAGACAAGTATGTCCCATAACACTCCTCAACACTGTACCTGAACTTAACCATAAAACCCCACAACTAGATGTACAATACAGTATGTCAGTTAGTCTTACTCACCAGCGTTGCCGAAAGTGGTGGAAGAGGCCGAGGATACCTCTTATCTCTGGCTGAATGGTCTCGCCCAAGTAGACCGGGAGGGTGAGGGTGAGCAGACCGACACACAGACCACCCAGGGCACGACCAGCGTAGATCATCATCACGTTTACAGACGACCCGATTATTAGATATGCTGAAGGAAAGGTGGTGTTAGTATTAGCTCTGTGTGTGTGTCAGGGAGGGAGGTAGTGAGTGAGTGGTGGATATAAGAATACGACTTATGGTGGTAGTGGCAGTGTTGGCGGTTAGTACAGCAGTGGTTACAGAAGGCACAATGTAATACGGATTTTGTACCTCAGTTTTATACTTAATAAATATATGCGACTTTTAATTTTGTTTTCACTAAATTCTCAATCTTGCTATTTATGATCAGGTTGGTACACACACACACACACACACACCTATTATGAAGGGCGGGCCACAGGTAGGATGACCATCTTCCTGCCGAGAGCATCTATGAGGTAGCCTCCGATTATACTGCCGGTAAGGGCACTCAAGGGCATCAGGGAACCGATCCACGACTGCCCTCCGTCACGTTCAGGGTCGAGTTAGGGCTGTCGAGGGAAGCCAGAGCGGGAGGTGTAGGCGGCACTGAACCCTACTGCCATAGAGCCCATAGCCACGGACAGTACCTGAAGGAGAAGGGGAGGATATAATTGGCATAGAAGAACATATTTTGGTTGATGTACGATACCTAAGACATCAAGCTTACGTCTATATCTCAGAATGCAGAGTAAATAACCTGTGAAGTAACTTCACCTATTATAATTATTATCACAGTAGTAGCGAGGTGTGGGGAGGACAAGCAGATGATCTCAGATATATTAAAACCATCTAGGATAATTTCAAAGCAACACATGGATTATTTTGCAGTAAAAGATAATTATTTGCCTACTTAAGGAATATTCTCCTTTCGGTTCTTTAGTATAAGAGCGATGGTGGTAGCTACAGCTTTACAATCATTTAATATGAACAAAATATCTCAAACAGTTAACCAATTCACTTTATTGTAGTATTTTTTATTTAATTTACTATTTGGGTTATACAGTAATAGAAAGACCATCGCTGTGTTTACAAGTTGATAACAGACTTGGCAGTGGCGACGGTGTTTGTGTTTGTTTTGTTTTTGCTCTGAACCAGAATAGAATACTGTACCCAGCCGCGGTGTTGTTGTGGCTGTGTGCCAGAGTAAAATAAACATTGGTGGTGATGCAACGTGACGTCAGTTTAGTCTACATGACATTAATACATTCACTGGTTAGTTATCATACCTCTTCGTCTCAAGGGAGTAAACAGTTCTACGCCGCAACAACTCAAAACCTTCCGTTGACTCCATAACAGAACATATGAACAGAAGTTGTAACTGTTGACTGAAGATGAGTTCGATTCCACTGACGCACTTTAAGGGTCAGATTTATTCTAATGACGTAGTTATGGGTGTTAATTGATCCCAGTGTCGTAGTTAGAATAGGAGATGATATACTTGCCAGTGATGGTGTCTGACGTGTGACGGAACATGAACCGATAGTAAGAACCTGGCTTGAGTGAGGTGGGTGGCGCAGTTACTAGTTAGACTAACGATGATGACTAAGAAGGCAAATTAAAGAAAATTTCGTGTTTAATGAATGTTTGTTTAGTGGTGCATAAATATTATCCCTGGTAACTAGTTGCCTGTGTGAGTCTTGTCTCGACTGACTGTGAGTCTTGGTCTCTACTGACTGTGAGTCTTGTCTCTACTGACTGTGAGTCTTGTCTCTACTGACTGTGAGTCTTGGTTCTACTTTAAGACGTGAGCAGTCTCATTGTCATCACTGGTCGCCACTCAGGAGGGCCACACTTGGTCGTCACCAGGCGTGGCCACACTTGGTTGCCACCAGAGGGCCACACTTGATCGCCACTTAGAGGGCCACATTTGGTTGCCACCAGAGGGCCACACTTGATCGCCACTCAGAGAGCTACATTTGGGTGCCACACTTGGTTGTCACTCAGAGGGCCACACTACCCCAGTAACTGAGAACTCCAGCCATGAACATATCTCCCTGCTGGTGATGGCCGCGTCCTCTCTTACTGTTGGGGAAGTCAGGCAGTTGGAGGAGGCGGTGACGTCAAGACACCTGCGCAGTGTAGGGCAGTGACTATGTGCAGGCTAGCGGAGGATGAGGAAGGGCCATGGTGTGACGGACGGACACAGCACTTTAGGCCATCATCAGCCTCGTGAGGTGTTCTGTCTGCACACCTGTTGACCCTGTCGATTGCAACTATAGGCGCATTCCCACCAGAGAGAAAGATCCGGATGACGTCACTTCAGCTCAGTGCTCGTAAGGGATCATCCTTTTCTCAGGAGGAGCCCCGGCGCCGCAGGGAGAGGGTGGGGGTTGTTACAGCATCTTAGAATGCCGTCACCGCCGTTTCCAGGTCTTCAACGGTAGCTGCAATGGACCAATTTGTTTTACGTTTAGTGTGGTGACAATAACAACAAGTTTGTCTACTCGTTTGATTTTTCACTACAAAACGATTTTCTTTTGGTCAAACAATTGCAGAAGAATACCTTTATAAATATTAAAGCTTGATATGAATACTCGTATATAATCTATAATAAGTTACAGAGAACAACAAAAGGACGCGTGTTTACATGAGCTCGTGTACACAAACAAGTCTCGCCAAGACCAGCACCGCCAGATAATGTAACTGAACGAAGTACATTGA
>NW_024744271.1:0-13526 GCF_018991925.1 Homarus americanus | reverse complement strand
TTCTACAGGTAGGGCCGGGGCTGGTGTCTACATCTCCCGTCCTGATGCCCCTGAGCCTATCAAACTGTCTCTCAGAGTTTCTGACGGGGCATCCTCCACTCAGGCTGAACTAATAGCCCTCCTTGCTGCCCTTCTCGCTGAGGAAGAAGCAGATGGTTTCTGCCCCTTGCTTGTCTGCTGCGATTCCAGGTCTGCTCTCGACGGGATCGCATTTGGATCAGGGGAAAATAAGGACCTCATCCTCCGAATACGAGGGTTAACATCCACACTTCAGGATGCAGGCCGTCCTGTGACATTCCAATGGATACCCAGTCATGTCGGTATCTTGGGGAATGAGGCAGCAGATGGCCTTGCCAAGACTGGCTGACACAAGGCCACACCTAACTACGTTGTTCCTCGAACACCTTTACAGATTAGGACCCAAATTCGCCGCAAACAGAGAGAAGCTCGGGAAGCAGCCATACCCCTGGACTCCCCGCCCACCTGGTACGATGTCCTCCGTAAACTTCCTGACCTCTCGTACGTCTACGGGAAAGGGTCGCGGAAAGGGGACGTGATTGCTGCCTGCATCATCATGGGTTATGACTTAGCTTGGGAGATTGGTATCCCCGCATCCCCTGAGCAACGCTCTTGTGCATTATAAGAACATAAGAAAATAAGGAGTCTGCAATAGGCCGGTTGGCCTGTGCATGGCAGCTCCTGTCGAGAGTTACTACCACTCTCTATCATCCATGAATCAATCTAGCCTCCTTTTGAAACTTTCCAGAGTTCCCGCACTTACTACAAAGTTGCTAAGCTTGTTCCACTCGTCCACCACCCTATTTGTGAACCAGTTTCTTCCTATCTCCCTCCTAAACCTAAACTTATCCAACTTGAATCCGTTGCTCCGAGTCCTATCCTGCTCGGATATTATAAGAACTTTATCTATATCCCTTTATTGATTCCTTTCACCCACTTAAATACTTCTATCATATCTCCCCGCACTCTTCGTCTTTCTAGGGAATGCAAGTTAAGTTTCTTTAACCTATCCTGATATGGAAGGTTTCTAAGTCCCGGAATCATTTTTGTCATTCTTCGCTGCACCGACTCTAGTGAATTTATATCCATTCTATAATAGGGGCACCAGAACTGAACCGCATAATCGAGGTGCGGCCTGACTATCGCAAGATATAATTGCAATAAGACCTCTGCACTCTTATTTCTTACACGTCTAGATATAAAACCCAATACTCTGTTTGCCATATTTCGAACATTAACGCACTGTTTTCTAGGCCGTAGGTCCGGGCTTACAAGTACCCCTAGGTCTCTTTCACAAGTCGACTTCTCTAGGTTGATGTTGTTAAGGCTGTATACATTGACTTCTCTCATTAAACAAAGCCTTACAAACGAAGGCTCCACGGAGTTAAGGGCCATCGTTAAACATCAACCGCTCGTAATAACTAACAATAATGTAAGCAGCTACCTCAGGCCTGGCGTCAACAAGAGAGTAATCTGTCTCTTAGGTGATAATACATAAGTTATGCTCCGTCACTTGAATTAATTACCCTAATTATGCCATATCTAAGCTCTTAAATACCTTGGTTATGTTATGACTGACAAAGTGAATATATTAATTACGTGGCGACTGAGGGTTTGTACACACGTTAATTATATGTTGAATTTAATGATGACTGTATATTACCGGTTTGTGTTAATTGTTGTTATCTAATTACAAGTGAGGTGATTAACTATGCAGGTGAGATAGTCATTCATTTCACTGCCAGGTGATTGAGGTGTAAACTACCATGGTTTATTAAAAGTTGAGGTAATTTAACCTGTAACATCATTTTTAGTAATTCAATTTTGTTAACGGGTTAGAAATAACTCAACCTTATTAATAATAACAAATTACTATTTTTTACGGTAGTTTAAAATTTAATCAATAAATTACTTATGTTCACTTGACAGATTTCTAATGAGTATTTAGACCTAACTAATCTCTCTCTCTCTTTTTTATTATATCCTTAATTCAGTCTCTCCCTTCTTCATCCTCTCTCTATCTCTCTCATTATATGTCATTCACTCTCCCCTTTCCTCTTCCTCTCTCTATCTCTCTCTTTCATTATATCTCTTTCATTCAGTGTCTCCTTCCCTCTTCCTCTCTCTATCTCTCTCTTTCATTATATCTCCTTCATTCAGTGTCTCCCTCCCTCTTCCTCTCTCTATCTCTCTCTTTCATTATATCTCCTTCATTCAGTGTCTCCCTCCCTCTTCCTCTCTCTATCTCTCTCTTTCATTATATCTCTTTCATTCAGTGTCTCCTTCCCTCTTCCTCTCTCTATCTCTCTCTTTCATTATATCTCTTTCATTCAGTGTCTCCCTCCCTCTTCCTCTCTCTATCTCTCTCTTTCATTATATCTCTTTCATTCAGTGTCTCCCTCCCTCTTCCTCTCTCTATCTCTCTCTTTCATTATATCTCCTTCATTCAGTGTCTCCTTCCCTCTTCCTCTCTCTATCTCTCTCTTTCATTATATCTCTTTCATTCAGTGTCTCCCTCCCTCTTCCTCTCTCTATCTCTCTCTTTCATTATATCTCCTTCATTCAGTGTCTCCCTCCCTCTTCCTCTCTCTATCTCTTTCCTTCATTCAGTCTCTCCCTCCCTATTCCTCAAGCACTAGATACCTCACCCGGTTAATTAATTCACCACAAATGTCATTCAACTCCCCACATCATCTCATTGTTTACATAATTCATTGGGCCATACATACATACTTGACACCACTTCTCACTGCCCCCTGACAACATTACTCGGAGCCCATCATAAATCATTAACTCTACTTCTCTTTCAAGACACTTTATTATTTTAATTCTCTGTTAGTATCATGAGTTCTACCCTCCATATGTTCCATTTAGGTAGTAATGTCATCGTGTTGCTTATTTGGTTTACAGAGTCAAAATATCCCAAGGTGTTTCAAATTAATCCATTAAACTTCTACTCAGGAAGTTCTCTTTACACGTCTAAGAACCTTTTTCTATTATAATTAATTTCCAACATTCATTTTAATCATATAAACATAGCCGGAAAATTTTAAATCAGTAGCAAGTTTTCATTAATTTTGTTATGTTTTGTTTCCTCAAGTTTTTCAACAACACTAGAAAAAATAACGCATGTGTAACTAAAAGCTCAATATTTAATTTTAGTATCAAGAAATGAAGAACAAATATCAACAACGTTTATTTCTATCATATTTTTTATATTTTTAGTATCAAGAATACAATTTCCATCAGACAAACTTTATTTAAGGTAACATTCTCATTACTATAAATAAATTTCTCTAGAAAATTTGACTTGGCGTCGAGAAACGAGTTGAAGGGGAGAGACTTGATTGACTCAGCCAGGTGGAGGTAAACAGGTTACAGGAGAAGTCAGGAGGTAAATGCCTCGATGGTGCTTGAGCCGATTTTCTTGTCAAAGGCAATTTCAGACTTTTACCTTCAATAAGATATGCCGAGACAGATCACTCAAGGGAAGGGAAGAAGGGAGGAAGGAAGGAGACGATGTTTACTTATTACCAAAAAAAAAGGAGAGAAACAAAGAGCTGCGACGGCCAGAAGACTATACTGTTTATGGAGAGGCTGGAAGAATTGTTTTTCTTTTTACCAAAGGACAATATTTTCATTACAGTATTTTCTATCGTTTTATAACATCTACGGAACAGTAACTTCTGGCTTATCTTGTTTTAATGAAGGGAGATGCTTTTAACCGCTTTACTACGGGGACCCTACTACTAATATTTTATTTGGCTAATTCTACATGATTACATTCAACTCAGAGGGGATCCCAACACAAGAGGTTATGGTTGACTATCTCCACTAAAGTATAATTCGTCGGCCTCAGAAAGTAACTGCTATTGGTTGATAACTTTCCCTCAAATCAAAGTACAAAGTAAAAACAAAAGTTATTTTCTGTTGTCGTCGAGGAATTCTACGTATATTTATATTTCAGTTTGTTAAATTTTGATGTGAATAAATTTGTCTTTACGCTTCAAGTAACATTACAGGTATCGTGTCAGCGAGTTTTCTATTTTGTGATAATGATAATCCAACTCCATTTTCTTTTTTCTTTTTTCCTTTTTTACTGGGAATAGATTTTTTTTAGATTGCCCCCGAGGGGGCTAGTTTATTGGGCACCCCCTTACATCCTGTGCAAGGTGAAGCATAGAAGCGTTTACAGTGCCCATCTGGGAAGCATGCTGAGTTCATGCTTGCCTTTATGACTCGTGCATTAAGGGCGTAAAAGCCTGAGGGGTAATGGGTTTTGTCAGCAAGTTACATAAAGTGACAGAATGATGAATGTGTTGGGGGAAAGTTCCCGGTACATTTCATCTAATTTGGAAAGTGTAATTGGTAAATACTGAGTTTTATTACTGTTGAATTTAACCAAGTTTCTACCTCCCCATTCGGTGATGCTGCACAGTGCCGTGTAAATCTAAGTTGCTTAATATTAAAAAGAACTGGAGGGCCATCGACCACAAATATCTTCCTCAGAGTTTAATATGATTACCCCATCAGTCAAGTCACCTGTCAATGTATAGGAGCTGGTTCTTGTACGTTAATACAGTATGAGGAATGATGGCGAGGTAGCTGGATAAAGATAAAGTTTCTAACTCCTAAGCATATAAAGGTTTATTGTAATATGCTCAAGGGTTTTTTATGGATTTTCTCATTTCTGATGGACCTCTCCCGTAATTTTTTCATCACAAACATTTCTCTCGTTCACGATTCATCAGGAAGGAGAGTAATTGTTTACTCGCTCATGAGATGTAAATAGCAAGTGTAAATAGCTTTTTAGATTGATATTCACTCGAGAGGTCACACTTTTCCTGACCTAAATTTACCGTTCTAGCATTTGTAATTACTTAGTAAATGGCTTACAACTTATATGTACATAAAATAAAGTTAGATATTTACATTTAAACCATAAATCTATTACTTTAAAAGATACTTATGGGAATTTATACATAGATTTATGTTTCTACTGAGAGTTAGGTAGTAGGTAGTAGGCAGCAGCCAAACAGGGAGGTACTACCGCCTGGGAAGATATTGGAAGCATAATGTATTGTCTAATGGTAGACCCTGCTGCCATATGGCATCACAGAAATTGTGACCAAGCCCCAGGTTGTTCCAGGCCTTTTAACTAGGCCGGATCGTTTATATTATATTGGGTTTTAGTAGCGAAACCCAATTGTCTGTTATCCATTTATTTAGGAACTGCTATTGATACAATTCCAGAGTGTAAATCAACCGTAACTTCTCACTGTAGTTATGAGTGTTAAGAGAAGGACGGAGGCTATGTAAATAGACCTGCTTAAATACGTCCGACTTGTGTGAGTCGTTGAGGAACAATGCTGTGAGTAGTGACCCATCTCAAATGACTTCTTCCTCTAGTCAAGGATATCAAACTACTGCCCGCTTTAGGTGGCCAGAGAGCCGGCTATTTAATGCCTTAACTCAGCATAATATGACGCAGCTTCCCGTGGGCACACCTTATCACGTGCTCTGAACATGTCACCTCATAGCCAGTGGAAAGTTACAGGGGATGAATCAGTATATAAATCAAATGTAATTAACCCATTTACATAATCTTTCTGTTTATGAAACATGGGCCATTACAAGGTTGCTGAACTGACTTCTGCCTCCTGCCTCATTTACACACAATCGCAGGGTTTCAATTGTTTCTCTAACTTTGACAACACAACAAACATATATCGTTTCTCACTACTGTATTAATCTTTTATTATTATTATATTATATTATATTATATTATATTATATTATATTATATTGTATTATGTTATATTATTTATTTTTAATATTTATTAATTTTTATTATTATTATTATTATTATTATTATTATTATTATTATTATTATTATTATTATTATTATTATTATTATTATTATTATTATTATTATTATAATTTCGCCCCCAGGGCATGATGTGGGTCATTGACCTGTGCCCTGCTGGGCTAATCCCTGGGCACTACACTAGTAATCGAGGGACAGGTGTAACCACCACGTGCACCAGTACTGAAATGTCGCCCACAACAACACGACTCGTAATCCGTCTTTTACTACCGCCATCAATGTCAATACTGAGGCATGAAGATAAGAGGGCGGTCAAATCATTACTTTATAGGATCATTTATGTGAAGGTTTATCGGTAGGCGTCGTGAGGGAGAGTGAACGTGGTTTTTGTCCTCCTCTGATGGATGATGACTTGTCACCTTCATAGCTCTGATGCTGACGTCACAGTAATAACATTTGCCACCATAACCAACAAAACGAATATACAACACTTATTCTCAAACTTGGTAGATGTCAACAAGGACGGTCAAACCTCGCGTAGTCAACAACACACATTGTATCCTGAAGCAGCCACTGTTGTTGTTACACTTGGTCACTAATTAACACGATGACAGTGAGAAACATAATAGGCATAATTTCTTAGATGTGTTTACTTTGTTAATCTAAAATAACACAGGACAGGCTGAGAGGCTTGTAATTACCCTTTGAGAGAACATTGTGGTTGGTGGGGATAAGTGTAGAGTGCAGAGGTCATAGGTATATAACAAATATAATCACCTCCATTTAATTGTTATTCGCTATATGATTTTTACACATAATCTGTTAGGTTACATATACAAGAGAGGTGCACAATATTCTTGCTATAATTCACTGGGTTCCCAGGTGTACCGTCAACGAGGAAATAATAATGGCTTCGCAAATAATGAATACAGGTAAAAAATTATAGTTGAAAGAGTAGCGGCATCAAACAGGTAAAAGATACTCCAGTTAGATATAATTAGTTAACATTGTTAGTGTCGGGACAATCATTATGGTATGATAGAGTAAATGTGGAAATATATTCTCAGAAATTCAATCAGGAAAAATGGACGTAAGGCTGACAACACAGCCAATATATATGTGTTTCTGGAGGTTTGGAAGACTCATTATGGATTTGAAACAAGAGTAATAACAATCATCCTTGTGTCACACTACCAACCTCTTCAAACTCTACGTCTTCCATACCACAACTTACAAATCTCTTTTAATTTTCATTTATATAAGAATTAGGTTGATATGATTACAGGTGAACTTTCTGAGACTCAATGTTCATACATTAAGGGTGACCATTAGTGACTCTAAGGGTGACCATTAGTTAAGGGTGACCATTAGTGACTCTAAGGATCCTTTATATATATATACTATATATGCTGATAACCACAAGGAAAGAAGAAAACACGAAGTTCCCAAGCGCTTTCGTGTAATTCACATCTTCATGGGTGAGTACAGACTGTACTCACCCCTGAAGATGTGAACCACACGAAAGCGCTTGGGAACTTCGTGTTTTCTTCTTTCCTTGTGGTTATCAGCATATACCTAGATTACGCGCACCCACAGTGATTTACTTGCATATATATATATATATATATATATATATATATATATATATATATATATATATATATATATATATATATATATATATGTTGTGTTCACATCTTCAGGTGAGTACGACTGTACTACCCTGAAGATGTGAACCACACTAGCTTGGGAACTGTGTTTTCTTTCTTTCTAGGTTATCAGCATATACCCAGATCACGCGCACCCACATATATATATATATATATATATATATATATATATATATATATATATATATATATATATATATATATATATATATATATATATATATATATATATATATATGTTAGCGGAGAAAAGGAGGAAGAGAAGACGAATGCTGCGTTTAGCAAAGGGGTAAGATGCAGTTTCTAGAACAAATTTTTAGAGGGTCGTATGTATGTTCTCAGCACATGAGGGCAGTGATGTTTTCTTTTAGGAGGGTCGAGTGAGGAGGAGAGAAAAGGAGAGAAGAGAAGACAAAGATATACCTTAAGGCTAGTAGATAGTTATTGACTGATAATTAATTCGCCATAGTTGGGTTCCTCCATAAATAATATAAGGATAATGTTACTACCACCACCTACTACCACCACCTACTACTACCACCTACTAACACCACCTACTACTACCTATCCAGAATAATGATGACATTTTCACCAAATACCCCACCACGCACCCTCACCTACTACCACCATTCATGATAATAACACTACCACCATCATCTACCACTACCACTACCTACAACCATCACCTACTACTACCACTTAGGACAATAAGACTACCACCATCGTCAGACAAAATACAGTATCATACTACTATATTAATGAGTAAATATAATATAATTTTTGGAGAATAATTTATGTGCATTAATTTTATATCCAATTATCATATAATAATTTTTTAGCTCTCTTCTAAATTAAATTAAAAAAACGTAATTATCATTCGCGTTTCACTTGAGTTCTGTAAATATGAAATATAAAATAAAAATATTATGGCATATTGTAGGTTATGATAAGAGCTTCTGGTGGCATTACATAGAGTAGGACACATTGTCTTAATAATACTAATAATGATAATAATGATAATAATAATAATGATAATAATGATAATAATGATAATAATAATAATAATGTATTTTCTCTTCATGCCTTACTGTCTACCTAATCCTCCTAATGTTCCTTATTTTCCTAATCGTCCTTTTATATCTCCTGAATATTTTCCTTTGTCTTCCTTTCCTCTTCCCTTTTCTCGCACCTTCTATTCACCCATTCTCCACAAAGGTGCTAAACCATAAACGTTAATAACTGTGTGTATGTGTGTGTGTGTGTGTGTGTGTTTATGTTACCCACTTTCGGTATCTCGGCTCCCACCTGTCCACCACCGCAGACATCGATGAAGAGATTCAGCATCGGATCAGATGTGTATCCCCAAGCCTTTGGCAGACTCAGAAAACGGGTCTTCAGCTGTAGGGAGCTGAAAATATCTACAAAGTTACTGTACACGTATATCAAGCAGTGGTCCTCCCCACCCTGCTATATAGCAGTGAGACATGGGTCACATACAGGAGTCACTTCAAGGCACTTGAAACTTTCACCAACGTAGTCTATGTTCCATCCTCCGAGTTCGCTGGGAAGACAAGAAACAAATGCCAGTATTCTTGCTGATACCAACTGTAGGAGCATCGAGGCTACCATTATCCATGAACAACTACGCTGGACTGGCCATGTTACCCGTGTAAGGACGACAGTAGACTGCCAGAGCAGATACTTTACAGTCACCTAACGAATAGTAAACGTAAAGCCGGCGGTCAACTGAAAAGGTATAAGGATAGTCTTAAGACAAACCTGAAAAATGCCAAATCAACCTCTCACCTGGGAGTCGATTATTCCACATCGTAACGCTTGGAGGAGAGTCACACGAGAAGGTGTCAATACTTTCGAGTTAGCCCGACTGCAAACCGAGGCAGACAAGCGCCAACGTCGGAAAGACGTTGCCCCCGCCCCTCCCGCACTCGATGTAGCCCTCCACATGTGTAACTTATGTGAACAACTCTGCCGGTCCCTTTATCAGCCTTTTAGTCACCTCGAAACTCCCCAATGAAGGTGACATCCCTAATAACTCATACTGCCACATTGTCAATCTTTTCTTCATTGCTGCCGCATTTTCTTTGTGCTTAGTTTTTGTGTGTGTCCTCTGACAGAATAGATGTGGTATTATTGCCAGTATTTGAAGAGCTAAAGGGGCAAGGAAGCGGTCTTGAGTGTACTCAGTTATGAGGCGAATCATCTCCCGAATCATTTCTTTGGTGGCCGCACATTTGGGTGGTTCAAACAGGTTTGCTGGCGACCACCTGACAATTTCTGAGTAAGTTTCTTTAACCCATATGTCCGCATTTTCCATCGACGTGCCACCCACTGTGGTGGCTGTCTCTCACCATCGGCACATGGAGGGGGGGAGCTACTTGCCTTGCTGGTAGTAATTCTTTGGTCATACGACTGGTGTAAGCCTTGCCTTCCACACGAACCCTCTTTGCAACATTACTCTTCCACGTGACGCCTGCATCGACGTTTACAGCCCCGTGACCGCCCAGAGTCGGGTTCACTCGCCCCCATTTTCACTCACAACAGGTGCTGGGTCATCCACATATGACACACTTTGTGATAGAGGAAACCTCGTTGAACTTGCTGTGGTGGTAACTCGATTTCGTTCGCAGTGTCTCTTGTGTCCTTAGTACGATGGTGCCTTCAAAGTAAGCATTGAAGATGCAAGAGAAGTTGCAGCCGCTCACATTAGGGTTGTCGGTGGCATAGACAAGATCCAACTTAGCATCCATTAAGTTGCTTTCGAACAGGAGCATTTTGTCAGCACAGTAGTCTCTGTATTTTATTGAGAATTTACTAGACCTTTCAGTCTTGTGACTGTTTTATACATGGCAAAAATGGGAAGTGATCCGAGATATTGTTTTAGATAATTTCACTTGCAAGATTGTTAGGAGTGTTGTTAGTCCAGGTATAATCTATCACAGTGGCAGAGGTGGCAGTTACTCTGGTGGGTTTGGTTATTGTGTTGAAGAAGGGCTTAGAATGACAGGTTGCGAGAAGGTCTGTTACTGAAGTGTTCGTCTCTGATCTTACAGTTGAAATCTCCTATAAAGTAGAAAAGTTTCCTCTCTGAACTTATGATAGAGATAAGCTCCGATATTTTATCAAGAAAGTTCCTTACATTGGTGTGGGACCTTCTGTAGATTACTCCTGATAGGGTATTTAGTGAGTCGTTACTAAATTTAGTGATAACACTCCCCATGAACTCCTCTTGAACCTTTAAATCATCTCTTACAGAAGTGTTATCAACATATAGTGCAACACCACCACTGTGTCGTGACGTATTGACGCAGTGTCTAGTATAATTAGGGATGTTATACAAATGTATTAGTGAGTATCAATGAGTGATATGTAAGAAACTGCCTATATAGTCTTTACGTGTTTTACTTAACGTATAAGAGGAAGAGAGAAACAGGGATGGCAGAGGATATGTAACAGGAGATAGAGGAAGTCAGTAGGGTGGGGTGAGGGAATGTGATAAATGTGTACACGGAAGTGGGGGAAATGTTAGAGAGGGTGAGGGAAGTGACAGAGGAAGTGAGGGAAGGGACAGGATGTGTGAGAAAGTAATGCTAATGTATCAAAATAATAATAATAATAATAATAATAATAATAATAATAATTACAATGAAAAATGACGTCTACGACAACAACAATAACAATAACAACAGCAACATTAATAATAACAGTGTATTAAATTTGGAACAACACGCCTTGACGTCACACTCAGCTCACAAAGTCGACCACACGAGGGAAATATCTGAAGAGACTGAAAGACTGAACCAAACAACTTTATGAAGTGGACAATGTGAAGAAATGTTTATTAACGGAAAGACGTCGAGTCAAAGGAATACTGTATTCAGATAGATTAAAAATGTTCTAGTAATCGTAGTGGTTTTGTTTTGTTTGGTTAGGTTTCGTTTGGTTTGGTTTCGCTTGGTTGGTTAGGTTCGGTTTCGTCAATTTATGTTTGGTTAGGTCAGGTTAGGTTAGGTTTTGTTTGCTTGATCTGTTCTCAGAAATGGCTTAGCTTCATATCCTTTGACCCAATTGTTGGCAGAAGTCAGAATTTGCAGAGCCTGATGTCTTTCAGTGACAGCCATTCAATCATTTGTCAACGTTTGTTATACCTTAAACCTGCGAGTGACACCTTTGTGACAGGTGCTTGAACTCAGGGCAATCAACAAAGTGGGGTTCAATAACATTCAATCCTACACCCTGATATAACTTAAGAATGACGCTCATAAAGTTAAGATAACACACTATAACACACAATAATAACAGTTCCAAGTGATATATAAACTCATATATATATTTCCTGTGATATATTTACTTGTGGGGAAATATCCGAGATACGTTGCTTCAATCTTGACAGAAAAATGAGACCACAATGACCCCGAGTTTATATTTATCCATTGTGTCTCTCGTCATCCCTTCCACGCTTGAGGTACGTTATTGCTTATTACAGCGCCTCAAAGTGACTTGGGGTGTGGAAACGATGTCAAATACCACTGGGGTGCATTATTCATATCCCACTCAGAATAGATATAGGCTGTGCAATAATTCCACAGAGGAATTAACAGGTTATGTGTATATCTATTTTATTTTATTTTATTTTTTATTTTATTTTTTATTTTTTTTTATTGGCATCAGCCCACCCGGGCACATGTCACTAACCCACATCAGGCCTAAAAGTGAAATATATTATTAGTAATATATTACACAATAATAATACACACACACATAATAATAATAATACACACATTAATAATAAATAATAATAATAATAATAATAATAATAATAATAATAATAATAATAATAATAATAATAATAATAATAATAATAATAAATTAATACGAAACTTAAAAAAAAATAAATCAAGAGTGAGAAACAATATACTTTATGTATGTTGTTTTGCCAAAGTAAGAGAAACAATTGAGTCCCTGCAATTGTGTGTAAATGAGGCAGAAAGTCAGATCATCAACCTGGTACTTGGTCACAATATTTGTGATGCCATATAGCAGCAGGGTCTACCATTAGACAAATACACTATGCTTCCAATATCTTCTCAGGCGGTAGTACCTCGCTGTTTGGTGGCTGCCTACTACCTACTACCTTAAATGAATGAAAGTATTAGAAAAATTAGACTAAGTTCATTGATTATCTTTAAAATTTTTTTAACCCTTGAAGATGACGATTTAACAAAAATATGGTTTAAGCTCTTTATGATAATGGTTTAATTAGCAAAGGGCGATGGTTAAACCCTTTGAGGAGAACGACTATTAACAAGATGATCGTTAAATAATTATCTATGACGTTTCTTTAACCTCTTTAATGATAATTAAGCCCTTTACAGTTGGTAATTCACACCCTTGTTAATATCCAGAGGACCTTAACTATGGTAAGGATCACGCAAGTTTACGTATCAGAGGCGGTAAAGACGAAAGGACCAATGACCTTGTTAAAAAAGAGAAAACAGGGAAAGTAAGGCTCACCTGTAGAACCCAAACAGCTGTGACAGAGCCATCAACAAAGAAGAGGAGGATTATTAGCTGATACAACACATGCCAAAGTAATGCCGAACACACCACTAACAGCAGGACACAGGCGAGTGTCTATAACAAATATAACAATAACACTTTTATATAATCACAATAACAAAAACATAGACACAGTGGAAGAAGAACATCATAATTTTAATATAAAGTATTAGGATAATATTTATGACGTATTTCCTGGGCCTCACGCGATACAAAACTCACTTCGTCCACGTACAGCACAGTGACAGGTTGCTGGCTGGCTGGCTGAGACTAGCGACAGCTCCCCACACCGAGAAAATAAAGAGAGTTTTTGACGAAAGTTTTCATCCGGTTTAAGTCTTGGTGTAGAAAATCTGTAATGGAAAAGAAAAAATCAAGTCTTGTTCTGGGGTTGTTTAAGGTACGAATAATGCTTCCGGGTCTTATGAACGCTAG
>NW_024744270.1:0-9451 GCF_018991925.1 Homarus americanus | reverse complement strand
ACAGGTAAACAGGTTCAAGTGGGAGTCTCAGGCACACATTCAACGGTTCAGGGAGGAAACAAGGGGTGAATGTCAGGCACACGTCCAGCAGTCAAGGAAGTGTGAGATCCAAGTGGGAAATATAGGGGTATGTAAGTAGTTCAGAGAGGTTGATCGAGCCCTCCAGCTGAGAGACAAGACGAAGCCGACCGATTACAGTTTAGGGTGCATGGTAATGAGAAAAGGCAGGTTGTAGGGGGTGAGTTGGAGGAGTTGTGAGTAGGGCAGAGGGGATTGGAGAGATGGTTAGGTCAGAGATGTGCGTTGAGTAGTGGTTGCTGTCATGAGTGGGATTGAGTTGCTGTCATGAGCGGGATTGAGAGTACGGTTGTAATGTCCAGGGCCTCACTAAGATGGACTGGTACATTGTCAGAGGGTTGGTCTGCCGGCATGAGGTTCGGAGACGTGGACTGAGTATTGTTTTGACACTGGTTCCTCTTAGCTCAAGGGCCAGGCAAAAGGAGAGCATGTTTGTTTTGGACTGAGTATTGTTTTGACACTGGTTCCTCTTAGCTCAAGGGCCAGGCAAAGGAGAGCATGTTGGAGATGGACTGAGTATTTTTTTGACACTGGTTCCTCTTAGTTCAAGGGCCAGGCCAAAGGAGAGCATGTTTGTTTTGGGCTGGTATTAATTTTGACATTGGTTCGCTAGTTAAGGGCCAGGCAAAAGGGGAGCGTGATGTTCTGGTTGGATTGAGTTGGGCTAGGAAGAAATGGAGTTGCTAGCTGCGAGTGGAATAGTACAGAGTTGAAGGTGGGTTTTAAGTTGTTCTCTCAGCACATGAGGGCAGTGCTGTCTTTTTTAGGGGGGTCGAGTGTTAGCGGGAGAGAAAAGGAGAGAAGAGAAGACGGGAATGCTGCATTTAGCAAAAGGGGTGAGGTGCAGTCCTTAGAACAAAATTTTAGGGGGGTCGTATGCATGTTTTCTCAGCACATGAGGACAGTGCTGTCTTTTTTTAGGGGGGTCGATTGTAATATTCAGAAATTTCAGAGCAAGTTCAAATGCCCCGCCATGAGTGATACTGAGCGTTCAAGGTCATCTGAGGGGAGGGAGCGCTGCCTGCTCGTAGCGAGAGACTGCGGAACTAGGCCTATATGATATTAAATGTGATTTACCGAATTAATAATGATGCGATTCATGAAGTTAAGGGACTATTATTGAATTTGAAATTATTATAGATCGTTTAGCAGTCTGAATAATGTTACGGGTGTCCCAAGGAGTTATTAGTTAGGCGGTAAATATATCACGTAGGCCCAAGCTAGCGCCTTGGGGAGACACGACGCTGGCTAGCCCAGTCCCGGAGAGCAGTCACACAGACAAGACGTTCCGCGCGTCCATCAGAAATAGTCACGTGGCCTAGTCACCTGTGCTGCGCTATTGCAGTATAACAAGTAAGTCTCATTCGATTTCAGACAGGGTTAGATAGGGCAGTGGTAAAGTTAACTAGAGCTAACAGTGAGTTCATTTCAGGGTTTCCGTCAGAACCCACTTGACTGGAGTTGACTGGAGTTGACCGGAGTTGACTGCGAGAGATTGACTGCCGTTGATGATTGAGGGTGGCGATTGTCGCCATTGGACCGATCAGTGTAGGCCTGTCACTGTTTAGCGGGGTAGCAAAGGATCTCTTGAGTGAACGAGTGCTCCCGACAACTAACACGACACGGGACCAGCATCAGCAGTGGGTGATCAGTTCTTACCACTTCGGTGCACAACCCCACATGTCCCGAGCAGCTAGTGAAACCCTCTTGCTAACGGGAAGCTAAAGTTTCTCTCAACTGCGCAAGGTCTGATTGGCTCACTCTCTTCCTGCCCATGGACGCACTGGGAGTACACTGAGGCTATCTGAGTATATTAATGGTCACACACTGAGACCGTGAGTCTAGGACTCTAGGAGATACCTAGAGGAACATTTTATCTTCCTTATCACGGGTGTAGTTAACACCATTCCTCAGACTGACATTATCTTGACGTGTGTAGTTTAATATTTCTTAAATAATTTTGATAGTAGTGTTTTTTTGAATGTTTGTGCCATTAAGTTGAACCAGAGTGATACTGTGATTTGATTCTTTTAATGCCTCTAATTCTTCATAATTCTGATCTCAGGTATAACCTTGTTCCCCAGAGCAGTGGTTAGGTTAGGTTAGGAAGTGTACACCTGTTGGGGTGCTATAATTTTGTTGAGTGATATTATTTTGCTGAAAGCCCTTAGGGCCTATTCATTGTAGAGTATTTAATTTCTTATCTTTTATTACCATTCCTCAGTGACTGATATTATTTTGTTGAAGACCCTTAAGGCCTATTCATTGTAGAGTAGTTAATTTCTTATTTTTTAATACCATTTCCTAAGTGACTGATATTATTTTGTGAAAGCCCTTAAGAGGCCTGTTTCATGTGTGCAAGCAACATTTATTAATACTTCAAATTTATTGTTGCCTGTGTTTCTAATAATTTCTATGTCATTTATAACTTTTATTCCCCAGAGTAGTGTTTTAAGTTTAAGTTAAGAGGTGCGCATATTGGTGTACCATTATTTGATTGTGTTTGTAGTGTTGGAGGGAATATAAGTGTCTAAATTTTACAGTGTGTCTCATTCATCCCAGTCACAGACGCTATCCTTCCACGGGTCACGGACAGTTAATTTTGTGTAGTAGATTTAAGTGTTCTTGTGCTGGTTCGGGATTTTTCTCAAAGGGGCGCTTCCACTGCCTTTACCATCTATTAAATTTTAATAAACCCCAAGTCAAGTGAGAAATTAAAGTCCAGCAAATTCCGACCGGTTACATATATATATATTGTTACGAACCCCTCCACCCCGCACTACGAACCACGCCATCTATTGTCCTGATCTACCTACCCACCACCACGAGCAACGCCATCTAGGGACGAGACACGTGTATGACTCGTCTTAGTTACCACTCCGAGGTTTCCCTTCTCCATATCCTGGGTTGCGTCACCTCCTCAAAGTCTTCTTTGTCAGCTCCAATTCGAGGAGAGGCACTTGGCTCTGGGAAGTGACCACAGGATCATCTATCCTCTAAACCTACGTGCAGTGACTACCTACCGTCTTCTACAATACTCAGCCTTACTCGTCAGCCATCTCAGCTCCTCACTTAAGTACTTATATGTTGTATTAACTCCCCCACGTCCACTTGCTTCAAGATTGTTTTATGTTTATTAATATGTATATACTGTTAATGTTTAGGTTAAGTTTGGTTAAGGGTAATTTATAAGCTGAATATTTTGTTAAGGGATTTATGGTACTCTATTATATACAACGAAAACTCGTATCCTTTGTCTACCCTTTTATAGTCCGATTGTCTTGTTTTTTTATTGTTGTTACCTGTTGGGATCTGGGTAGACGTATATAACTATATTCTAAATCCTCAACTCGTAACAATGGCGACCGTGACAGGACACGACCTTAAGTACCATATTCCTTCCTCCCTTTTTACTCAGTGTTAATTATTCCTCCCAGTCACTTCTGTTCTCAATTGCTTTACGGTAGTTTAAAGTTCCCTTCATATGTGTGTGCATATATTGGTATTATCGTATAGTAAGAGTGACAGACGTAGGATACTAGGTTCCAAGTGTCATAAGGCTTACCTGTTATTACACGTGGCAGTTGTGTAGTAAGTCTTATCGAGTGTTGGGAAGAATCCGGATCTGTTTAATGCCGTACCCTCACTCCAGAGTAGGTTGTTCCATAGTCACTAGTTTACGGTGAAGTGATATCTTGGGACGCCACGCTCTACCAGGACCCCATAATTATAAAGCCTCAATTATTGTTCTTCTCATTATCTCATTCAGGGTCAATTATACCATTTATCAGGGTTGTTAATCCGGATCTTTATATTAATGCCGTAATACGCCCTACCTCTTTCAAGTATATCAGGGTTGTTAATCCGGATCTTTATATTTATGCCGTAATACGCCCTACCTCTTTCAAGTCTCTTATCCTTATCTAAGGATCTTCTCAGAAGAACAATAATCATAAGTGTAATTTCCCTAGGTATAACTTGGTTAGTTTCCGGAACTTTCTGGTTATCCACTGCCGTGATATTTTCTAGGTTATCCACTTATCTTATCTTTTGACCATTAGTTAATTTATCCTATTTTTCTTAACAATGGCCACCTCAGGTTTTGATCTCCAGGATTTTATTGAAAATCCTTCCGTAGCTAAATTACGTGTTAATATCCTGAAGAAAGAATGGAAAGAAATAGCCAACTATTATAATATCCCATTTTCACAGCAACTGACTAAGAAAATGTTAAAAAATCATGTGATTGAAGTGCTGGTTCAACATGAAGTTTTAAAAGAATCCGCTGTTGACAGATTAACGCCCATGTCCAAGAAACTTCAACCACTATCCACCACCCCTCCTCACTCAGAAGTTGCTTCAGGTCTGGCTAGCCCTCAAGAAGAAACACAACGAATAGACGCCTTAGAACTCGAACGAGCTAGGTTCGAGTTCCAAATCAAAATGAAAGAACTAGAGCTGGAACAGGCCAAGTTGGAGCAGCAGGCCAAGTTGGAGCCTGAAGAAAGGTCGGAACAGGCCAAGTTGCAGCATGAAGAAAAGTTGGAACAGGCCAAGTTGGAACAGGCCAAGTTGGAGCAAAAGTTGGAGCATGAGGGAAGGTCGGAACAGGCCAAGTTGGAGCATGAGGAAATGATGGAACGGGCCAAGTTGGAGCAGGAGGTTAGACTGAAAGAACTACAGGTAAGAGAGATAGAAGTCACCTTAACATCGGAGTTTAGATCAAAAGAAGTGGCATTAAGAGAAACTAGCTGCTTTTAACCCTGCTACTGCTTCTTCCCTTGTTCCCGGGTTTGATGAATCCGATATGGACGGGTCATTTAGGACTTTTGAGAAAATAGCAGGGAAGAATGAGTGGCCAAAGGACCAGTGGGTGTCAGTGTTAGTTCCTAAATTATATGGTAAGGCTCAAGAGTTTATAACTGTTTTAGACCAGACTGATGACTGCGATAACGTAAAAAGAATATCCTCACCCCTTATACTATCACGCCAGATGGATACCGCAGAAGTTTTCGCAAACCAACTAAAACCATTTTCTTCCCACACCTTGTTGAGTTTGTTTACAAAAGCTTAGGTTTTTAAGAAGTGGTTAGAGGCTAAGAGACCTCCACATTTCAGGATTTATAAATTTGGTAGTCCTGCGAGTGGAAGAGCAAGATACCATTTCACATCTTGGAAGCATGGAGGAGCCGTGAGAGGCACTTAGGCGTGCCATGAGCGCATGATGCGCACGCTTTACAGGAGTTACCAAGGTGCAGAGAACGGGTACTTCCCCGACATGTTATTAGGTCCTCTTCTGATGATAACCTTGGGAACGTGAGTGGTAGGCCCAGCGTCCCACACCTACTCCCCCTGATGCAACCAAGCTTACTTGTTCTTACTGTAAAAACCCAGGCCATACGATCCAGACTTGTAAACACCCAAAGTGTCGAATTGCTAAAAGTAGTTCCCTGGATCCCAAATCCAAACCAATAGCAAACACCAATGTGGAAAGGCCCCATCAGGATCTTTTCTCTTCATTCACCTATGAGGGAAAATTTTCAATCATGGAGGGGTCTCGTTCTTTCCTTATTCGTATACTACGTGATACGGGCGCAGCACAATCTATCCTCCTGTTTAAAGTCATTCCCGATATATCTACCGCATTTACTAATGAGAGTGTTCTAATTTCAGATCTCTCATCCTATTCTTCCTATCCTTTAGCTAAAGTGCACCTCCAATGTCCCTTGATTACTGGGGAAGTGCAAATAGCCATAAGGAAAGACCCAATGCCTGTGTGCGGCATTCATTTATTATTGGGTAATGACTTGGTAGAAGATCTAGTGGTTCCTAACATAAAGACAGTCGACTCTCCCTTACCTGTCAACTCCACCACTGACCTTAAAGAAACTATTCCTCATCTTTTCCCATCTTGTGCTGTCACCCGGTCACAGAGTGTGCAAAGTGGGCCCTCTTCATCTGAAACCACCTCCAATATCTTACTACCCACAGACAATCTGTACAATAAGACCATTAGTAGGGATGAGCTCATTACAGCCCAACAATCTGATCCATCTTTGTTCAAACAGGTGATGAAAGACCCCAGTGTGGACCATTGTACATCTTCGGCTTACCACCCACCGTCCCAAGGTTGTTTGGAACGGTTCCATCAAAACTTTCAAGTCGATGCTAATAAACTATCTCCTCTCAACTATATAGTCCATACTCCTGATCGCAGAAAAGATTCACAACTTGTTCACATTAATCTCATGAAACTTTACCATTCCAGGCAGTCAGAGGAAGACATCCCAGAGGCTATAAGTCAACCTGTATTGCATTCGGTTTTATTAGGCTGAGCCGGAGTGACAGGATGACATGGACCTATTGGAGAATTTAGACTTCTCTACCTAAAAGAAACCCTAATAACAGTCACATACTCAACAACTTGGATGAGTATTTTTCGTTCTGAATCCATCTCTACAAAAGATCTCACTAAGTTATTATCAACATTTCCTAAAGTTACATCAGACCTCCCAGGGTTTTGCAATATACTTAAACATGATATTAAGCTAATCTCGGATGATGTACGACCCATTAGGCAATCAGCCTATCGACTAAATCCACAAAAAAAGAGATTATGAAAAAGGAGGTAGATTTTTTGTTAAAACATAACTTAGCTGAGCCTAGTACCTCCCCCTGGGCTTCACCTTGCCTTCTCATTCCAAAACCCGATGGCACTTTTCGTTTCTGTACCGATTATCGTAAAGTGAACCAGGTCACTGTCTCAGACTCCTATCCTTTACCTTTAATTGAAGATATAATAGACAGCATAGGCTGTGCCAAATTTATCAGTACCGTGGACCTGTTGAAAGGATATTATCAAGTAGGACTCACGGATAGGGCAAAAATAATCTCGGCATTTATAACTCCATTTGGTCTTTTTCAATATTTGGTTATGGCGTTTGGCTTTTCTAATGCTCCGGCCACATTCCAGAGGGCCATCAACTTTCTAATTCAGGACCTAGGTGGGACGTTCGCCTACCTGGATGACCTGGTGGTGGTGTCGGACAGCTGGGACGAACATCTGGTGCGTTTGGAGATACTGTTTGCACGACTGCAAGAGACTGGATTCACCATAAACCTGGCTAAATCTGCTTTTGGCCGGGCCTCAGTGACTTACCTGGGACACATCGTTGGGCATGGTATGGTGAGACCCAAGGACGCAAACGTTAGAGCCATCTTGTCCTTTCCCACTCCAAGGACGAGGAAGGAACTCATGCGCTTCCTGGGGATGTGCGGCTACTACCGTCGGTTCTGCAGTAACTTCTCCAGCGTGGCCGGACCCCTCACAGACCTTACCAGTTCTGTGGTCCCTTACATCGGGAACCAGAAGTGCGACCAGTCTTTCCACCGCCTCAAAGCCTTCCTTGCCTCCAAGCCTGTAGTCCATCCCCCTGACTACACCTTGCCCTTCCATCTGCAAATCGACGCTATCGGTGTCGGAGTGGGCCAGTCTCCCCACAACCCGGATTCAACCACTGATGTCTTTCACCCCAAAGTATATTACTTCCGCCAAGTTGGAAAAAACATCAGACCAACTACTCGACCATAGAGTAGGTTGAGGCCTGGCTCTGTGTTGGCCAGTTAGTTTGAATGTTACCCCAGTCTTGCCCACAAACAACCCTAGTCTTCACCGACCATAACCCACTGACGTTCATCCAAACCAACAAGACCTCCAACCAGCGAATCCTCCGCTGGGCTCTCCTCACCCAGCCCTATAATCTACAAGTCCGGCACATAAAGGGGGTCGACAACCTGATTGCAGACTCCTTATCCCGAGCTCCAGTGGAAATGCAGCAGCTACTCTCCAGACGCACCAGTTGATCACCTCCTTCGCGCCAGCGCTACGGAGGTCTTTGGAGGGGGGGGTGTGTTACGAACCCCTCCACCCCGCACTACGAACCACGCCATCTATGGTCCTGATCTACCTACCCAGCACCACGAGCAACGCCATCTAGGGACGAGACACGAGTATGACTCGTCTTAGTTACCACTCCGAGGTTTCCCTTCTCCATATCCTGGGTTGCGTCACCTCCTCAGTCTTCTTTGTCAGCTCCAATTCGAGGAGAGGGCACTTGGCTCTGGGAAGTGACCACAGGATCATCTATCCTCTAAACCTACGTGCAGTGACTACCTACCGTCTTCTACAATACTCAGCCTTACTCGTCAGCCATCTCAGCTCCTCACTTAAGTACTATTATCCTGTATTAACTCCCCCACGTCCACTTGCTTCGAGATTGTTTTATGTTTATTAATATGTATATACTGTTAATGTTTAGGTTAAGTTTGGTTAAGGGTAATTTATAAGCAGAATATTTTGTTAAGGGATTTATGGTACTCTATTATATACAACGAAAACTCGCATCCTTTGTCTACCCTTTTATAGTCCGATTGTCTTTGTTTTTTGTTGCTACCTGTTGATCTGCAGATTGCATAACTATATTCCAAATCCCCAACCTGCAACACCAGGTACAACACTTACACCTAGTACTCCCCAGACACACCCAGGTACACTCCGACACCCCTAGGTACACCTGATACTCACAGGTACACTTACACTCCCCAGGCACACTTGACACCCCAGGCACCTCGACACCCCAGGTTCTCTAACACCCTAGGTACCTCTGGACAATTCCAGTGTACACTTCGGACATTCCCCAGTACACTCTGACACTCCAGTTACACTCCGTCACCTGTTACACCCTGACACTTCCAGGCACACCCCTGACACTCCCCAGGTACACCTCTGATACTCCCAGGCACACTCTGACACTCCCAGGCACACACTGGGATACTCCCAGGTACATCTCTGACACCAGGTACTCCTCTGACACTCCCTGGTTCACCTCTGACCCTCCCAGGTACACATCTGAGACTCTCTAGTACACCTCTGACACTCCCAGGTACACATCTGACACTCTCAGGTACGCCTCTGACACTCCCAGGTACGCCTCCGACACTTCCAGGTACATCTCCGAGACTCCCAGGTAAACCTCCGATACTCCCAGGTACACCTCTGACATTCCCAGGTACACCTCTGACACTCCTAGGTACTCCTCTGACACTCCCTGGTACACCTCTGACACTCCCAGGTACGCCTCTTACACTTCCTGGTTCTCCCCTGACACTCCCAGGTACACCTCAGACACTCCCAGGTACACATCAGACATTCCCAGGCACACCTCTGACACTCCCAGGTACACCCTTGACACTGCCAGGTACTCCTCTGACACTCCCAGGTACTCCTCTGGCACTCCCAGGTACACGTCTGACATTCCCTGGGCACACCCCCTGACACTCCCAGTTGCCCGTCACCTAATTACACCCCTGACAC
>NW_024744269.1:0-8517 GCF_018991925.1 Homarus americanus | reverse complement strand
AAATAATTTAGTACAATGAAAAACAAAAGGTGTGTCCAGAAACCACCCCGATAGCTTGAAACTCCCATATTGACACAGCACTCTAGCCTCGACGCTCCTGGCTACACTGTGGGTTCAGGCTGATTAAACACTTTCCTCCACACAACACGACTACTCACGTGTACACCAGACAAATGTGGCCGAGCATGTTATTAATACGGTCAATTTAGGTGTGTGTGTGTGTGTGTGTGGGAAGGGGGGAGGGGAAGAACGGGGGAGGAGGGAGGGGAAAGCAGAGAAAGGAGGAGAGAGAAGGGGGGGAGAAGGAAAGGGGGGAGAGGGGGAAAGACGGAGAGGGGGGAAAGGAGAGAGGAATAGAGGGAGAGGGGGAGAAGGAAGAGGGAGTGGTCACACACACACACACGGACAGACCTCACCAGTCAACAAGTGTTGACCTGACCACCGTAGGGTCAAGACCTATTTAGGCGCTGCTCCTGCTGAGCAGCTCTCACCCTTGGCCATGTCGGCCCATTCCCCAAGTCCCTCTCCCCGACCCATCCTCACCACCGGGATATCAACATAATCAAAAGTGACATTTCGTTTCGGAAAGAAGTGGAACCAGTGTTGAACAGTTAAGAACAGTGTTTAAGCCAGTGAATTCAGTACTAGACAGTACCAGTGAGAGCCGTGACCCGCCAGTGAGATAAGCACCGCTGGGTACTGACCGCCATCTCCTGACAAGGAGGTGCTAATCAGTCCACTCTGAGAACAACAGTGGGTCGGCTTCACACTTGACTTCGATATAACACAACACCACCCAGTAGGGTGGGGATAGGTCAACAACTCCAAATATGTTGCCTGTATAACAAGTGAACTACCGTGTGTTGAGCACTGTGTCGTGTGTAGGTGTAGGTGCCCGCGAGGCAAGGCCTATACCCTTGTGGTCACGCTCGGCCATGTGGTGAGGGTTTGTTTACACAAACCCCCGTCCTCATAGTGTGCCAAGCTGGTTAGTTCTTTTGAAACTAAAATTGACTTTGATACTGTATCTAACCAGAAAAACAGACATGCTATTAAGAGCAAGTGTAGTGTAATAAAAGTGTTTATAAACTGAGAATACTCCTGTTACCTTAGTCCCCCCGACACCACACTCCCTCCGCGGGAGGCCCGCTCATGGCCTCCCCTCACACCGCTAATACGCTGTACAGTAGATGCCAATCTCCTTTGTCCTCTAAGAGGGTTACGCCTCCCAACCACCGCTGACTTCCTAGGAGTGCCAAGCAGTCCTCGGCCCTCTGACGTAGGCATATAAGTCGAGCCCTGTAACTCCACCATGTCTGAGTTGACTGGAGACCCAGCTGCTCGCTTTAACTCTCCTGATGCACTGAGTGAGCCAGGCGACTGTGGTGTTGACCTTGACACCAACGGAGAAGATGGCTTTCAACTAGTTCAGTCCAGGAACAAGCGGAAGGCCGAAAAGGCAGAAAGACGTAGAGACAATCAACTACAACCACAAACCCCCATGAGAGTAAGATTATACTTCCCTGAAGGTACATCACCTGAAGACAAGTATCTCTGGCTGAACGATGCGGAAGACAAACACCCAGAGGCTGAGTTTCAGTTCAGAGTCGGTACACAAGATCATGTTCTGATTAGAAACGACCCAGCAGTCATACAGGATCTCCTCACCAATAGCATAAGGGGAATAACCATGGAACAATCATCCCAACCACCGAGCAAGAAAACCATAATAATCATAGGGCTCGACCAGTACCAGACCCCTACACTACTAGAAGCCCATCCCTACATCAGAAGGACGAAGCGACTCAGGGGCAAGAATGCAGTCATTGCAGACTGGGTTGGCTCGGAAGACCCACCCAAGACCATTCGAGTCCGTGGTGCCTATCGGACTCTGAAGGTAACACGCTATCAGCCCCCTAACCGGAGGTGTTACAACTGTCAGCACTGGGGCCATGTGGCCCGGTTATGCCCCTCGACTAAGCCGTGGTGTGGTCTCTGCTCAAGGCAACATGCAACACAGGTTTGCAGAGATACAGTTGCTCAAGGGGGTGTCATCCAACAGAAGTGTATTAACTGCAAAACAGTTGGAGTTCCTGTATGGCACCCTAACTGTTCTAGAGCTCCTACACCCCTTCAGCGCCCAGACCCGCCACCCAGGCAGGTCTCAAGAAACACTAATGCTGCTAGGGTACTCCCTACGGCCAACCCCTGGCCTGCCCTCCCCACCAAAGCTCCAGGATCATCACCAGCAGTCATCGAAAGATCAGCATGGGGCAACACAGATGTACCGACACAACAGGTAGCTGCCAACACACTCCCTGCACATCGTGAAGAGATCAGTGATTTGAAAAATGAAATTAAAGAACTCAAAGCTCAGTTTACAACTCTAACTGAAATGTTTGGGAGCCTCTGTGATACACTAAAGGAAAAAACACCACCAACACAGTGCAGCAACTTCGGAAAAATTACAGTCAAACTGAAGACATTCAGATGTCAGTACCAGATGTGGAAACTCAAGACCCACCAGGAACTAGTGTCCACGCAGAGGAAAATAGTGATACTGGTAACAGTTCTACTGATGCCTCTGTGGACATGGTCAGTGAAGATGAACAAGCACAAACAGAAAATGGTGGTGATGTCGAGTGTAACCAAAGTGTGTTGTTGTCTGCCAATGAAATACAACAATTGTTGAGCCGTACGTGCTCCAGAAATGTTTCCAAAAGGTTAACTGGCCTACTGCCTGCCGAAGGGACAGGCAGCGCAGAAAAGAACAGTATCATACAGTGCCTTTTGCTTCTTTCCAAATACATTTCATAATGGCCAGTGTTAATATCAGACAAAATTCCAAATACATTTCATAATGGCCAATGTTAATACCAGACAAAGATACAGAGCTGTGAAGGTGATGAGTTGGAACATCTCATCCCTTAGAAAACGATACCCTGACCTACACCACAAAGTTGTGACTGAGGACATCGATATTGTGTGTCTGCAGGAGTGTCTCACACCTAATGGTAAGCCCCCACCCAGTCTGCCCAATTATGTGTATTATGATCCTAGTTCTACTCACACATGTTTGATGTATGTTAAGAAGTCACTCCCGCATGTACCTCTTGTATCCAAAAAGACTACCAACCTTCAGTACCATGGGATCACTATCCACCTGGGCAACTCCACACTCAACGTGCTAAACGCCTATGCTCCCTCAGATCAGCTTCAATACACAGATCTCCCAGACTTTTTACACACTGAGCCCACTGTCCTAATGGGTGACCTGAATACTAGACACAAGAAATTAGGTGACTCCACCACTAACACCAATGGTAGGAGACTTATCTCACTTCTCAGTGCATATGAAGATGTTCAAATTATAGGTAATAATGAACCAACACACATCTATGGCGGGGGTCTAGACAAATGTATTGGCTTTAATCTATCATACACAACTCATAGCTCTGATGTTGTCACTGATCTTATGTCTGACCACAGCCCAATCCAAGCTAGTATACATGTAGCCAATGACACCCCACTGGTGGTAAACTCAACAGACGTAGAATCACAGTCAAGCAAGAACATGAAAGCCAGTTCATAGACTTCATCCATGACTGGTACAAGGACTACAAGCCTGACAATTACCAAAGTTTCCATGACGATCTGATAGATAGGACTTATGTATACTTCACCAACAATGCCTCCACCAAAAAAAGGAGAAAACGTGGTCAGCATAATGGGAACAGGCAACAGCAGTGCTATAATGACCCTGAGCTGAAAAAACTCAGGGCTAGGGTCAGGAGGGTGGGTAAGGGTTACAGACAATGTAGAACACCTCAAATGTTACAATTGTATCAAGCTTCCCTTGCTGCTGTCAGGGAACGTGTAAACGAACTCAGACAAAATGCATGGGAGACATATGTCAACAGCCTGAACCAACACACATCCCTCAGCAAAGCCTGGAAAGACATAAACATAATCAGAGGTAAAAACAGAAGACACGTCTCCCATCCAAACCCTCTGCAAAAGTCGAATGAGCTAATAGCAAAATGGGCTCATGTGTCGAGCTATGACATGTTACCAGCTGGGACTCGGGGACTCCTTGATGCGAAGTCTGTAGAGAGAAGTAATCTTATTAGCTTATGCTGGGCAAACAGCACGATGAGTGTGATGTTCCATATACTGAGTGGGAGCTTGACGCCGCCCTCGCCAGGGGTAGGTCTACTTCCCCTGGAGAGGACGGAGTCACCTACAACATCATTAGACTACTAAGGCGCGTGCCAGGCAATCCATTGTTGGTATTGTACAATATGAGTCATGCCGAGGGCCAACTACCCACATCATGGACCAGCAGTATTGTTGTACCAATACCGAAACCAGGACAGCCTGATGCCTTTCGTCCCATATCACTAACCAGCTGCCTGTGTAAAACCTTTGAGAGGATGGTTCTTGGCAGACTCTTATATAGAATCAGAGAACACATGTCTCCTAACATAAATGGCTTCACCCATGGTAAAGGTGTACATAATTGCATCACCACATTCCTAACTGTGCATGGTGATGAAAGGCACAGATACACCACATTTCTTGACCTAAAAGCTGCATTTGATATTGCCAATAGGCAACTGATATTGTACGAACTAGCCAAAATGGATATAGGAGGTAGGCTGTTACACTGGATAAGTGGTTACCTAACCAACAGAAGGGCTGCTGCACTGTTTCAGGGTTACAAAAGTGAAGTTAAAGATATGCAACTTGGTACCCCTCAAGGTGGAGTACTTAGCCCCACTTTGTTCAATGTTCTTATGAATGCATTATTAAATTTAATACCAGACAACCCCAGCAATATCTCAATCAGCTATGCTGATGATATTCTTATACATACTAAAACTCATCGTGAAATGCAAACCACCCTGAACCATGTATACGCAGCCTGTGAACACCTCGGTCTTATTATCTCCACTGAGAAAACTAAGGTGTTCAACAAACAAGCTGGTAACCGCAAACGCGGCCCCGCCAAGTTCAAGATAGGTAACAACACTATTGACTATGTTTCTTCTTTTAAATATCTTGGTGTCTCCGTCCCTTGTACCTTACCTGCCATACAACAGCTAACCCGCCAATGTACTGACAGACTGAGACCTCTTAGAAGTGTAGCGGGGTACAGCCCGCACTATGGTGCTAATATTAGAATTGTTAAAACAATGTACCTAGGCTATATAAGATCTCTGATAGATTACCACGCACCAGCCCTGGTCATTCGTGACGGGAAAGGCGTTGACAAGCTCGAGAAAATGCAAAATAAAGCCCTCAGAATTATCCTAGGATGTCCCATGAGCACTAAAGTACTTAATATGAGGAAAGAACTAGGTATACCCAGTGTTAAAGATAGAATAATTGAAGTCAACCTCATGATAGCCCTGAGGCTTCTGCGTGGTGATCCTGATAACATTGTTTCCTTAAAATTGCTAGAATGTATGAACCATGGGACTACTGAGTCTAAATGGATCCAAACTACAGCTACACATATGAAGATATTTGGACTAGACCACCTGTACAAAGTTGAGACACAACAGCGCTTCCTGCCACCCTGGCGGACAGTTCCCTTCGATATCACAATACCGACGTATCCGCCTAAAAAATTAATTATACAAAGCATTTATCTCCAACACACTGCCAAATTGAGAGCCCTTGAACACATACACACTCTACAGACTGATGATAATATCACACAGACCATCTACACTGATGGATCTCTAAACACCGCCTGTGGGAGGGCTGGAAGTGCTATTGTTGTGACTCAACCTGACGGTAATATAATTGAGAAAGGAGTTAGAATTAACAACTGGGCATCCACTCTACAAACTGAATTAGTTGCCATACTCACAGCTATTAAATTCATTGAAACCACTGTTACTGACAGTCTCATCATCACTGACTCTCTATCCTCACTACTTGCCCTTGGTACCCTCGACTCAGGTTGTCACGATCTTGTCTCTGAAGCCAGACACAAATATGCGTGCCTTGTTGACCGGGGTGTCAGGGTCAAACTGTTGTGGATCCCCTCTCACATAGGCCTCATAAAACATGACAGAGTTGATGCCCTCGCCAAACTCGCGTCTAACAAAGACACTGTTGAATACAATTTGGGTCTGTCAAAAAGAACCCTTAAAACTGTAATTAGGAAAGAACTTATTGATGAGTTTGACGCAAGTAGACAAGTGCAAACAGGTACTAGTCGATCCATAGTTTACCATGATGAGATGTATCAAGTGAAACATGTATATGGAGCAAGTAACAAGATCACTAGATTACAAGATGTTGTAACCGCTAGATTAAGGTTAGGGATATAAGTACTTGGCAGTATGTTCTCAAGCAGATGTAAACAAAATCTGGGGTTGTAAAAGTGTGTAATATACATATATGGCCACACACTCCTGAACACTACGTCCTCGACTGTGTGAAGATAGAACCTTTAGGACAGGTCCAAGCACACTGTGTGTGAAATGGGCACAACACTTCATCTCTAATGGCAAGATAGCCGACACATTAAGATTGTATCCACTTTTTTGCACTTAGTAACTATATCAGTTCTCATGTACAGAACCAAATACGCAATGTGCTTGAATACCTCCCACGTAAATGTGAATAACAAAGTGTAAGGCCAGACATACTGCCTCACACGCCTGTTCTCACGCATTTGTGAATAAGTTACCCTTTATGTATAGAACTAAACAAATAATGTAAATGAAATACTGTGTAACTTTCGGTGCCATAATATCCTGACAACCGGGGTTAATTATTATGACCCTTTGTAAACCCTACTCTGTAATCCTTTTGCGCTGCCGCTCACAGGATGAGTGTGGGGTGCACAATAAAGTAGCCGCCGTAAGCGGCAAAATCAATTGATAACCCACGAGATACACCAACAAGACTCGACAAGATACAACACAAACATACACCAGTAGTCTGCTTAATGTCAACACACCCTGACAGGTATGCCCAGTCTCAGGTGAGGTCCTGAGTCAGTCCCCAGGTGAGGTCCTGAGTCAGTCCCAGGAGGTCCTGAGTCAGTCCCCTTTCAGGGGGTGAGGTCCCGAGTCATTCCCCCAGGTGAGGTCCTGAGTCCCCAGGTGAGGTTCTGAGGCCGTCCCCAGGTGAGGTCCTGAGTCAGTCCTCAGGTGAGGTCCTGAGTCAGTCCCCAGGTGAGGTCCTGAGTCAGTCCTCAGGTGAGGTCCCGAGTCAGTCCCCAGGTGAGGTCCCTGAGTCAGTCCCCTCAGGTGAGGGGTCCTGAGTCAGTCCTCAGGTGAGGTCCTGAGTCGTCCCCAGGTGAGGTCCTGAGTCAGTCCCCAGGTGAGGTACTGAGTCAGTCCCCAGGTGAGGTCCTGAGTCAGTCCCCAGGTGAGGTCCTGAGTCAGTCCCCAGGTGAGGTCCTGAGTCAGTCCCCAGGTGAGGTCCTGAGTCAGTCCCCAGGTGAGGTCCTGAGTCAGTCCCCAGGTGAGGTCCTCAGTCACCGTCACGCCATCTATCACGTTTTGGTTTCCGTCACATTACGGTTTAGTTATGTCAGGTGATGCAGTTTGATGTGAGTTAACACAAGGCTTTAGAGGAAACAGTTCACTTATGCTCGAATAAACGTGGGTGGAGGAGCAGTTAAGGTTAGGTTAGGTTAGGTTAGGGTGAGATGGTGTAATGTGGGAGTGGAATAGTATAGGATGTTTGGTTTGGGTCAGGGTGGTTAGGACCTAATCTAGCCTAACACAAGTGTATAATCTAACCGAATCGAAAACAATTTAACCTAGCCTAACCTAACACATCTTAACCTAACACAACCTAACCTAACACAACCTAACCCAACCTAACCTAACCTAACACAACCTAACCTAACACAACCTAACAACAACCTAACCCAACCTAACCTAACCTAACACAACCTAACCTAACACAACCTAACAACAACCTAACCCAACCTATCACTATAGAAGGGTCAGGAGGAGGTCACGGAGAGTATATGAACCAATCAGCAACCAGCCCCTCCCTACCATGCCCACAACAACGTGCATTCTGCTGCTATAGGACCCATCGGCTTGCACAGTGGCGAGAGGGAACGAGGATAAAGGGAGAGGGGTGAGAGGGAACAAGGATAGAGATAAAGGGAGAGGGATGAGAGATAAGGGAGAGGGAGGAGGTAAGAAAGGAGAGAAGTGAGAAGGCAAGAAGGAAGGGAGAGCAACGGAAGAGACGAAGGAGAAACTATGAAAGGATGAAGAGAGAAGAGGATAAAGGAAGAGAGACGAGGAATGAGAGAGACAGAAGTAGAGGATAAAGATGGGAATAAGAGACACTCGTTAAAACTGGATAAAAACTGTTGATGTTTGTGATGATGATATGAGGCGTATAACAAGGACATTACGTCAACAACAGGCAATAACAACTCCAAACAACAATAATAACAGACAATAACAACTCCAGACAACAATAATAACAGGCAATAACAACTCCAGACAACAATAATAACAGACAATA
>NW_024744268.1:0-42396 GCF_018991925.1 Homarus americanus | reverse complement strand
ACGACATATACTCACAACATCGAGTTCTCCATTAAAAAGTAAAGGAACACACTAGCCTCTATTTTACCTGCCGCTCTATTAACAGGTTTACAGAAATTATTTTTTAATCAGCATATGGAGGAGCGTAAGACACTCAGTTAATTATGTAAATACAATATTACTAAAATACCTGAAAAAACTTACGAGTTCCGCTCAAGATATGAAACTTGGACGGAAATAAGACAAACCAACTGAATCTATTTCTATATACCCGTCAACTACTCACTGAGAGTGGAATAATAATGTTTTGAATTATGATGTATTGAAAACTTCCATTGTTTACTCTTAAGAAGTGTGTGTGTGTGTGTGTGTGTGTGTGTGTGTGTGTGTGTGTGTGTGTGTGTGTGATTTACTTAGTATTTACTCTTGAAACGTGTACAATGAAAGACAAAAGTCGTGTCGTGAAATTTGGTGAAAACATATGCCGAAACTGTTGGTGCTCTCTGCCTTGTGGTAGTGGGCCCTCATAATGTTTCACTAGTTATATATAATCTTCGGACATAACTGTGACACGACTTTTGTCTTTGATTGTACAATTCCATTTAAAGACTTAATAAACAACTAACTAAAGGCTACTGTTAAATTTATGGCCATTTTAAGCTATAACAAACATATAACTAAAGACTACTGTACACTTTATTACCCATTTTAAGCATAACTATCGTTAATGATAACTATAGTGAAACACACACCAGTTGCGTGTTCCGAGGCACCCTACCTACTCCTCTGCCTACACGTATTAGTGCTAACGTTAAAGCGTCTCTGCCAGTTCTCCCGCCCACGACACGATATCCTCTCACACTATGTTTACACGTGACTATATACACGAACCCTTGTGACACGAATACGTACACACGCATGTCTGTATATAAACCCACACATACATAATTCCGTACTTGTATATACACAAAAATAATTTCACTAAAACTGAAGACACATAACATAAACATTTACACATACACACGTACTTACACCTATTCAAACATGTACTACAACACAATAACATACTCTGTACAATACTAAAACATTCACAGACAGCCACACAAGTCCATATGTATACATACCCATACGCCCACACCCAAGCCCGAACACACAGGAAAGAAACACTCCCTCACCTAACTCCTTTCCATACGTATCCAGACTAAAACACGCAACCATATACTTAAAACCGGAGAAAACACACAGTATTCCCTCCCTCCTCAGGTAACACACACACACACACACACACTCTCGACAAGGAACACTTACATACCAAACATTGATCATTCCTTGCGTGACTTGTACGTGGCGAACTCAGAGTAGATCAATGAACACTAAGCAGAGAGAGAGAGAGAGAGAGAGAGAGTGTCTGTGTGTGTGTGTGTGTGTGTGTATTCATCGCACCTGTCCGTCTTGTTAACTTGTTAAATAGTTCAACAAGTCGTCCTTAGACCTTCAACCTTAACTACCTTGACACTTAAGGATTGTCCAGGCTTTAGTGGGTTCCTTCTTAATTAGATCCCTAACCTAAACGTTAGGAAGGATCAAGTCCTAATACTAAACCTAATGGGAGCAAGTCCTAACACTAAACCTAATGAGAGCAAGTCCTAATACCGCCAGTGAAAATATTATCACATTAATCCTTAATATTAATATAATTATTAATACCATTGTAACAATCATTAAAATAACTAATATCAGTATTATCATTTTTACAAGTATCAATATCATTAATATCTCCAAACAGATAATAATGAACACATGAGACACACACATTAGTGAATGACCTACCACAGTCAGACCGACAGAGCAGGAGTACAGTCCCAAGGTCTCATGAATAAGGTAGAGCCGGCCAGCTGAACACTGGGTCCTCAACACGCCACGACACTCATATGTGTCTACCTTACAGCTCTATTACGCTCTAGTAAATTTTAATTAAGTTCTACAGAGCGTGAACAGATCGGCGTTGGGAAAAAATATATACAGTATATATTGGCTTGTAAAATATTCGCCTATTTAAAAAAAAAGGAAATATGCAAATGTAAAATAAATAAGTTGTCAAACAGCAAATCAAGTTGCAAATAATAATTCAGAATTGTAAGAACAGATCGAGTAGTAAAACAATCGACAATTAAAAATATCAAATTGCAAAACAATCGAATTATAGTAAAATACAATAGAAACACAAAAAATACAAGACAAATATATAAAGAAAAAAACACCCCCAAAAATTTCCACTCCGATTACATAGGAAATAAAATAAATTAATTTCCAAAGAAACTCGTTAGATAAGCAAACAATATTAATAGTTTGCACTCGTCATGTATGAAATAAAATTGAGAAAATATTTTACACATTCTAAATGCAAAGTTTAAAAAAGCGTAAAACAAAAATAATTTGGTCTTGTTTGTTTGGTGAAAATTAAATTTTCAGAGGTCAGAATACCGTAAGAAGGTCAGATCAGGTCAGGTCAAGTGAGAGGCGTTATGCTAAGTAAGGTAAACTGGTGGAGAGAGAGAGAGAGAGAGAGAGAGAGAGAGTTCTGTTCACCCTTCCCCTTTCTCGTTCTCACATGCTCTCCCACCTATCTATCTCTAACGCTTACTCTTCACTTCTCTTAATCTGTCATTCTCCCTCTATACACATCTCCTGCTCCCTTTCTATCCATCCACACACACACACACACACACACACACACACACACACAGAGCCTGGTCGTCTTCTCTCAACTCCACCCAACAACGTCGGCTAGAGAAGGTACAGAAAAGGGCCTGCAGAATCATGCTCGGCGCAGAATACTCAGGCTACACCAACACTCTCTCTGCCCTGGAAATGCCATCCCTCAGTGACCTCCACCACCAAGCACTAGCAAGGTTTGGCAGTGGACTACTGCACCACCCTCGTCATCGCCACCTCCTGACACTGGCAGCCCCCCCACCCACCTTTTGTAGTCCACCACTACAACAAAATTCAGCCCAGAAGCCCGCACCGATAGATATAAGAACAGCACCAACCCATCTATTGTTAAAATAATAAACAGCTCCTGATGTATGTACTGTACAGCCCTGTAAATGTATTCAATGAATATTATATCATTATGACTAAATCAAATGTAACTCTGTATATTTTGAGCCACCGGCTGCAACTCTATTAATAAACCGTTTATTAGTATTATTACACACACGCGCGCGCGCACACGCACGCACGCACGCACGCACGCACACGCGCACACGCGCACACGCACACACACACACACACACACACACACGAGCAGATAAACCCTCGGCGCCTCCCAGCTTACAAACACAGACCGGTCAAGAAGAATCGATTTGTAGGTGTGGACCAGTTCACCCGCCACACTGAGAGAGATTACTAGTTTTAACGTGTCCTTGGAGCTGTATCTGACTATAAAAATGAAGGAGGATAACTTAGTGAGAAGGAGGGGGAGGGTGAAGTAAAAGGGGAGAAAGGGAAGGGGGGAGAGGGAAGAGAGAGGGGAGAGAGAAGGAGAGAGAAAGTGTGAGGAAGGGAGGTAAAGTGATAATGAGAGGAGGAGGAAGAGTGAGGGTGAGTAAGACGAAGGGAGGGAGGCGAGAGAAAGTGTGAGTGAAGGAGGGAATGAGAGTGAGGGGTATGAAGGAAGGGAGGAGAGGGGAAAGAAGAGTGAAATTAAAAGAAAGGGAAATAGAAAGGCAGAGTGAAATAGTGAGGGAGGGAGAGTATAAGTGAGAGGTACAAAGGGAGAGTTAAAATGAGGGGGAGGGAAGGATGGAGGTAGAGTGAAAGGGTGAAAGAGGAGGAGGGTAAACGCAAGAGTGAGGATAAGCGTGAGAGAGCGAGGTAAAGTGAGAGGAAGGGAAAGAGGGTAGGAAGATATTTTCAAAGGAGAGAGAGAGAGAGAGAGAGAGAGAGAAAGTTGTACCTGGTCATGCCTGCGTGGTTGCATGTGCGTAAGATACAGAAAAAAAATTCGTTTCACCCATTTTGATAAATCTTGCATGTTAGGTCGAGGGTCCTGACTCACACAAAAATACACCAGTCTCATGCTGAAGGAGGCGGGGCAATAGGCCAAGGCCGCAGGTCAAGATTACAGAGAGGAACCTGCAGACGGCGAGTTAAATAAGGATGAACTGATTTTAATAAAACGCATCAAGGTGGTTGCAATGGTAGCCACCTGAACACGCTGACCGAAACCCACCACCATGCATTATAATCTGACCTGTTTGTTTATATACTGTAGTCTGTCAAGGGTCATGACCTTTGACCTCATATAATCTTAACATCATTTCTGTCCCACCACACCATATCACCTCCACCACCCCCACTGTACTTCGCCGCACTGGCCGCACTGTTTGTAAGCTTTGTGGCCAACCCGACTCTCACACCCTCCGTCACTTCATCCTCATTTGCCCTATGACCTCCTCCTACAGGTCCCCAGCCGTTACCAACACCTCTTCCCTCCCTGACCAGATATCCCTCCTCCTAGTGACAGGCCTGGCACTTGACATTATTAGGGACCTGCCACGCTTTGCCATAAACATATAAATTGTACCGGGAATTTCCCCCCCCCCCACCCACACACTCATTATTCTGTCACTTTATGTAATTTGCTGACAAAACCCATGACCCTTCAGGCCTTTACGCCCTCAATGCATGAGTCATAAAGGCAAGCATCAACTCCGCATGCTTCCCAGTTGGGCGCTGTAAACGCTTCTGCGCTTCACCTTGCACAGGATGTAAGGGGGTGCCCAATAAACTAGCCCCCTCGTGGGCAATCTGTAAAAAAATCTGTAATCCTTAAGTTTTTATATTTTTTCGGTGAACATTCATTTAGTAACTGGGGTTCGTCACGATTTGGCTGTTAGGCAGATATTTCTTAGCGTAGGGGAGAAGTTTATTTACATATTCACAGTGGATTATGATCATTCTCCATTTAAATATATTAAGAAATTTTACGATTTCCGCCTTGACAAACACGACGGTTCATGAAAATAAATGCAACGGATTTTAAAGATTAGTGTGGACACACACACACACACACACACACACGTAAACATGATGGTTTATTTAGATGCACGCGTCACCTCTACCCAATGTGACAAGGATGAGTGCAGGGGGTCGGAAATTGCAGTAAAAAATGACAATGTTTCTTGTTCCTTTTTTCTTAACATCTGAACAATATAATGAATGTCTGTGACTCCTGTAGCTCGTTTCATATAAATCAGACCCAACCAAGTACAAGACACTGGGAATTATTACCTAACCTAACCCACTCAACCCACAAAGTATGATACCCGGAAAGTTACGGACGCACTGACACACAAAACTGACGGAATCCTGGCAGATATAGTTTGGGTATATACTAGTACATGAACCATAAGTTTATGCTTAACCTCTATAATTACGATACTAATTTCCCCTGATTATAATATATTAGCCTAATGACCAAAATATATTAACCCCTTTCGTACGATAATTTAATCCCTAGACTCAGGCAGGAGTGGACAAAACGTCGATCGCGATCTACCAATAGATCGCAATCTATCAACAGATCGCAAAGCAATTTCTGGTTGATCAGGGGATGGGTAGTAGCGTCGTAGCCCATAACAGGGATCCTACAGCTACAGTACACGGCGCCGCTGCCAAGAGCACGATCCGTCCGTTACTACCAAAAATAAAACGCAATTTTTGTTAACTCCATTACTGGTAGTAACTTTCAGGACATGTTTTGCCTTTGAAGCTAACAGTCATTTAGCAAGGGGGGACACATTACATAATTTGGGGAATAATTAATTAATAATGTCACAGAAAATGATACCGCTACTGTAACAAAATTCCGATGAATTTCACCCGCTGGGAGCCTGTACACGGCTAGCTGACGACATGCAATGCAAATCATCACTTCAGTAAAGTAAGTTCTTCCCCATACCGTTCTGAGATGTATGATTATGCATTGAAAATTATATAAGCACTTGGCAATATATGTATGTATTCATTTAATTTTATTATTGGTTACTCTCTCTCTCTCTCTCTCTCTCTCTCTCCATTAAGACTCAAAATCTATCCATTATCTGCTGCAGGTTAGGAAAAATTGTTCTGGTAGATCACGTTTGGATAACCATGGAAAAAGTAGACCCAGTCACACGAAAGTCTGACCACCCTGGCGGTCCTGGAGTATGATAACTTTTATCCTTTTGAGTAAGACAAATTAACCACTTGAGTATGATAACTAAACCCGATGAGTAAGATAACTGTGAATGTACAGTCGGGGTCAAACGTCTTGAACACTTGACCGTATTTGGCATGTAAGTACACCGAAGATCTTAGGTATTAAGGAGAGTTTTATCCCATTTTGTGGTTCAGGCATAATATGTGATGACAAGTAGTGTTATTAGTATATCCCAATCATATATGTATAACTCAGAAGTAGATGCCGGATATTGCTAAGTGTTCCAAGACTTTTGACCCCGACTGTACACTATTGACTAATTCCTTCATCGTATCGGGGTTTTAAGTCATACTTCTCTAGAGTCATCGTACTCGGGGGTTAAGCACGTACATCAGGGGGTTCAAGTATTATTATTATTATTATTATTATTATTATTATTATTATTATTATTATTATTGCCCGTAGTACTTTGGCGTTGAAACTTTCAGTGAAAATTGAGTCGTCACAGAAACTCCCAACTGTCGAAGTAAGTATAGCAGGTGTGACTGATACTGCCGTCTCCACTGGTCTATGTTCTAGGTAGGGAATGTACTATTTATCAGCTTGGAAAATAACAAACTTATGATTTATATAAAAAAAATAACGATAATGTTTATAATATAGAGCGTGGAGACTTACATAGTCCTATGGTTGTTGACGGAGGAGGTAATGTTAGTAGTATTTCTTATCCACTAGAATGTTTCATGGCCAAAAAATACAAATAAGGCGAAAAGACTGACCATGGTAGTGCAGATGTAGGGTGGCAGCTTGCATTGACTATTTGTATAGATATCAACACAAACTATACTATCCAGTCAGGTATTTTTTTTAATATATCCGGCATAACTGGTATCTGGCCAGAGTGTAAAACTCAATAACCGGTACATCCCTACTGACGGACTTTTTCTTCAGAGTTAAAAATTTTCCTCAGCGTACACACATTCTCCAGTAGTGGACACGATCTTAGGTGACGGAAATTGACCTGAGTAGTGGAAAATTTTCCTCAGTGTTCTAACCTTGCGAGAGGAAAGGTCACGGCAGACTTACCTTCCGGAAATTAATTGTCAATGGCGAGTGCTAATTTGAGCAGGGCCTTGCCCTTCTGAAGGCCGAGTTAGTGAAGGTCAAGCCTGATAACTTGAAATTAAAGGAAGTGATTGCGAAGATGAAGGAGGAAGACACGAGGCAAGGAAAGCCCGTGTCTGAAGAAGACACAGGCGAATGGAGGGTTGTGAGGAGAGGAACGATCAAACTGGTGGCGAGAAAAGACGCCAAGGAAACGACAACAGCCAAGTGTAAAAAGTCTTTTAGTCCTTTGACAGACGAATTGGACGTTAGCATAGTCAGGGATAGGGCTGACCAGGAAGGTACAAAAACCCTAATTGTTGGTGATTCCCAGGTACGGTACCTGGATAGAGCTTATTGTACTAAAAATAAAAATAGGATGAAAGTGTGTTTGCCAAGAGCTAGGGTGGGGCAAATAGTTGACAGGATGAACAATGTCTTGTCTGGTAATGGGAACAAACCCATTATCTGCCTCAGTGCAGGAGGCAATGATATTGGCCAGTGTAGGAGTGAGGAGCGCCTTGATAAGTTCAAGATAGCTATCGAACGTATTTGGGAGAAGGGAAGGATCCCTATCATATGTCGTGTCTTGCCTAAAAGGAGAGTTGGCAATGAATGGCTGTCAAGTGCATTTGGTGTCAACGGCCGTCTTGACAGATATTGCAAGTCAATATCAGTCCCATTCATTGACAACTGGGACAACTTTTACGGCAGAAGGGACCTTTATGCTAAGGATGGGGTACACATGTCTTGGGATGGGGTGGCAACCCTGGCTGGCTCGCTCGAGAGGGCAGTTCAAAGGATGTCGAAGTCTTTAAATTGCTTGGGGAACATATGAGCACGGGGATCGAAAAGACTGCAGTGGGAGCGGGTAAACAAAATTAAAAGCTACAGAGAAATAGTGCTAGGAATGATGACAAAACTAAATTAGGCAGGGAGTTAAAACCTAAACACGACAAAGGGAGGACTCAGATCACGACTAACTTAAATGTCTACTTTGTAAACAGTAGAATATGAGAAACAAAATGGATGAAATCAAGGCGTTGGTATATACCGAATAAATCGATATAATAGCATTCACAGAAGCACGGATAATCTTAGACTTACGTGAGTTACCTGTCGAATACCAAATTGCAGGTTACAAATTATTCCATACCGATAGGCAGATTAGGAAAGGAAGCGGAGTCGCAATCTATGTCAGGGATAATCTGAAGAGTTAAATAAATAAGGAAATAAAAACTGAACTGAACACAAAAACCATTTGGATAGAATTAACCGATGGTAGGGAAAATTAATCATAGGAGTAATATATGGACCTCCTAATCTTGGTAGAGTTACCCTTACGGGTAAGTCAGAATCAGAGGATTTTCTTGAAACAGTTTGGGACTGTTTCCGAAGTCAACATATAGCCGAACCTAAACACAGAAAGCCTCATTAGTAATGTCGAGGTAGGGAACGAGCTAGTTAACAGCGATCACAAAGAAGTAAGATTTAAAATTAGAATTTCATGGCAGTCGCAAGGAAAGTTCCATTAAAGTCCCAAATTTCAGAAGGGCAAACTTTGATAGTTTGAAAAGGCAGCTTAAAAAGGGGGAATCACGTTTGGGGATGAATTACATGACCTCACGTGAGGTGACCTCACACAATGTACCCACAGAGGGCGACCTCACTTTACCTGGAGACCTGACAACGATAGCCTCACAAATTATGACGGTTGAGGATGACCTGATCACGAGATCTGAGGTTGACGAGTTCCACAACAATTTAAATAATGAGTCACTTAATGTACAAAGGCAGAACATACCATACATAAAACTCCGATCAAACAATAGTGACCCCAAGTGGATAAATAATTATTTAAAGAATATTACTGGACAAAGGAAGGCTATAGGTAGAAGAATAAATCGTGGTGAAGTTTACCTCCGAGATTATAATAAGGTATTGGCCAGTAGGGTTAAGACCGAGATAAGAAAAGCAAAGAGGAACAATGAACTGAAGGTAGCAAGGGAAGCGCAGTCAAACCCCAAGAGATTCTTTCAAATGTATCAAACTAAAACACGAGAAAAGATTGGACCAATACAGTCAGATACCGGCGAGCTAACTGATAACGACGGAGAAATGAGCAATAATCTGAAAAGATATTATTCCACAATTTTCACCAACGAAAATTTAAACATGATACCCGAGGCACCGACTATATAGAAATAGTGAAATAAATAGATTAAACGAGATAGTAGTGACTAGTAAAGATGTTAGTAAGCAAATAGACAAGCTAAATCCAATAAGTCACGAGGTCCTGATGAGATATTTGCCAGAGTATTAAAGGAATGTAAGGAAGAACTTACTGTAGTATACCCTTAGCAAATTTGTTTAACATGTCATTAAAAACGGGAGTAGCACAAGAATCCTGGAGGATAGCGAATGTAATACCGATTTTCAAGAAGGGAGACAGATCACTATCCTCTGATTACCGTCGAATCAGTCTAACATCAATACTAGGCAAATTGCTTGAAGCAATAATTTAAAACTCTATTCGAAATCACCTGGAGAAGCACAAGTTGATCAATGATTCCTAACATGGCTTCACAAGTGGTCGTTCATATCTGACTAATCTATTAAAACAAATTTCAGCTGTTTTCGAATCAGTTGACGACGGGCACGATTGTGATGTGGTATATCTCGACTTTAGCAAAACCTTCGACAGAGTCCTCCCACGAAAGACTAATACGAAAAGTGGAGGCTCGTGGCATTGGAGGAAATATTTTAAAATTGATTAGGGATTGGTTACAGGACAGGAAACAGCGAGTAAGCTTTAACGGCACTAAATCCGATAGGAATAACGTCAATAGTAAAGTTCCCATATACATAGGCTTAGACAGCAACATGAGTAAATGTGATGATGACATTAAAATAGGACGTGTAATTAAATCTGACGAGGACTCCGCAAAACTAGAGGAAGATCTAAAAAAAATATCAAATGGTCTGAAAAATAGCAGATGAAATTTAATGTGGACAAATTTATAGTACTTAGTCTAGGAGATGTAAACTGAGAAACCAGATACCAGAAGAACAACGATGTTATAGAGAAATCTGACTGAGAAAGATTTACAAGTAATGATACGTAGGAATCGGAGACATTTCCCTCAGCGAGAGATATTTCCCTCAGTGGTAGCCATTTCCCTCAGCGAGAGACATTTCCCTCAGCGAGAGACATTTCCCTCAGTGTAGTTCAAATAATAAAAATACCTCAATTTAAATTCTGACATTTTTGACGAAACTCTTTTAAGAAATCAATGTTATGTTCAATTCGCTGTAAGAGTAAGAAAACTAATGAATAAGAGACGAATTATAATTTATGATATTAACCAGTGGGTGTCTCAACCATTACGCGCGTAAATGATAGCTAATGAAGATATCACCCCACAACTACAGGCAGTCTGGCACTCTGCCCAACACAGTGCCACTCACTAAAGATAATATTTGTGATTGCTTGAATATTACATGAGCTATTATTGAAGAGAATATACTGTATATAACATACGTACACAGGCTTCACTATACTCTCTCTCTCACACACACACACACACACACACAGACTTTCTTTGTGCGTCTGAAATTCCACAATTGCCAAATACTGACCTTCGTTCATATTTCACGGCCAAATTGAGAAAGGGGAGGAGGAGGAGGAGGAGGAGTAGGAGGGTTGCAGGTGGAAGAAGAGGATTAGGGTTGGAGGAAAACATTTTTTTAGGAGGAAGAGGAGGAACGGAGGGGAAAAAATTTCGAGGTAGAGGAGGAGGAGGAGGAGGAGGAAGAGGAGGAAACTGGGAGTGTGTGATCTAGCGGGTGGGGTTAAGGTGAACTCAGGCTGCCTGCCACCCATGCATATCAAGTGACACCGATGACGCACTGCCCAACCCTACCTGGCACTCTGTTCTGGCTCTGTTCGTGGCATTCTGTTCTGGCTCTGTACGTTGCAATTTGTCCTGGCTATGTACGTGGCACTCTATCCTAGCTCTGTCCATGGCATTCTATTCTGGCTCTGTCCATGGCATTCTGTTCTAGCTCTGTACGTTGCATTTTGTCCTGGCTATGTACGTGGCACTCTGTCCTGGCTATGTACGTAACACTCTATTCTGGCCCTGTACGTAGCATTTTGTCCTGGTTATGTACTGTACGTGGCACTCTATCCTGGCTATGTACGTAGCATTTTTGTCCTGGGTCTGTAGGTGGCTATTTGTGTTCGTATCATATCTCTCTCTCTCTCTCTCTCTCTCTCTCTCTCTCTCTCTCTTCTCACCTACTTTTTTATCTCCAGTAGATACTCTCAGGCTACCATTTCCTATTGGCACCCTTACGTTATCTCCTTCAATTGGCACTCTTTCCTACTACACACTTTGCATAGCCTCTCCTAGTGTATACATTCCACCTTTAATATACAGTATAGGCTATATATATTAACTCATATGGCACTCACCTCATACTATCAACAATATGGCGCCTACCGATATTTTAAGTGTGTCACAGGCACTTTTCTCACTTAACTGTGAATGAGAGGAAGAGGTGGTCAACGTTGTGTGGACGTGTGAAAGAACGTTGTATCATAGCGTGATTGATGGATAAAATGTGGGGACATTTTTTTCTTCATATCCTTTTAGCGACAGAAAAAAAATATATATTCCGGTGTTAAGTGGATGACGGCACGCAATGGTGAATTCCTTTGTATGCAAGATCACAGAGAGAGAGACAGGAGCACACACAAGCACACAGACGCAAGCACATACACACACAACCTCTGATTGTTATGAAAACTAATACTTACTAACATCAACAACCCTCACATGAAAGAGACCTGAAACAACACATGAAGACTTCACTCACTCACTCACTCACACCAAAACACACTGCTCCTCACAACACACCAACCACAATGCTATACTCACTACCTGACGGCACCACAGTATATCCACTACAAATGCAACTTACCTGAAAAAATAGTACAAAAAACTGATTAGTTTATTAGGTCACATAATACATATCAGTAAAAAAGTATATATATATATATATATATATATATATATATATATATATATATATATATATATATATATATATATATATATATATATATATATATATATATGTGTGTGTGTGTGTGTGTGTGTGTGTGTGAGTTACAATCATGTGCATTTTATAAGTTAAGGTTGAAGGTATTTTTGTTTGTTTTCAATTTATGCTTCAATGTATTGATGTACTATAAAAAGTTATTATGTGTAATCCTGCTTGTACTGTCAGCCACCAGTACACCACAAGGCACGTACAGTACATGCATGGGATATGAAGCAAGGCTACACGCTACACTTAACGACAAGTGATTATCGCCATGCATTAAAAACTTACAAACTTCAAAGTCCCGTCTTGTTACTTCACCAAGGAAAAATATGGTTCAAAATACATTTCAGTGAAAAAATAACAAATTAAGATGTTGAGACTACACACAAAGATACAGCCAACACGACTGTCACCTTAGTTATGGAAAGGTAAAATTCTTCATAGTTGTGAGTCGTGTCAAATTAGTGACCACCCTCAGTACTTAGCACAAACACTTGGCGAAAAGGGCTAAGAAAGGATACCCATATGCATATACAGTGTATATGCTTGCTTTATCTCCACATCGAACTTGCCTTTTTGCTACGATTTACGAGTAATTTTTTCATAACTCTTCAGCGCATAATTCTAGCGGAAAATCATTGTTATTTATTAGAGCGCAACTCAGTTTTTATGACTGTGTTATTAGTGACAAAAATGTTGGCAGAAAACAGGACGGAAGCGTATTGCGTCATCATTCCCTCTACCACTGTTAGTACGACCTTAGTGTGTGTGTGTGTGTAGTGTGACCAGACAATGGTAGTGATGGTATGTTGTGTACAGGTAAAACGTGTCAACATGTATATGAGACTCACAAGGACATAACACTCATCAACTTAGGTAAGTGTGGCACAAATAAATCCCCCCCCCCAGACGTTTGTGTTCACCATAAGTATCTCATAAGGATTCATTAGTAAAACAATATATATATATATATATATATATATATATATATATATATATATATATATATATATATATATATATATATATATATATATATATATATATATATATATATATATATATATATATATATATATATATATATATAGATATATGTTTCCTTTTAATTGTAATAGTACTGTGTCTTAAGAGAATATCCACACCCCCAGGTGAAAGGAAGCTTCAAGTGAGAGACCAGAGGAAGAAAAGGAATTGAGAACAAGTTGACAGAGCGCAAGTCACCCTAGTACCTGGCGGGTGGCAATACTTCTCACTAATGGAAGGAAACTAAGCAAGAAAAAAAAATTACAGAACAACTGATAGTTTGAACTAATACTGTGAGCAAATTAATGTACTTTACAGGGTGACGATTCTTTCATTTGTATCTCCTGTCAAGAAGGTGATGCCTGTCACACCGGCCACTGCGTGGTTGACACTCCGGTAGCTGTTCATGTTGATACAGACAAACTATAAGTATAGTCATTACAGTCTACGGAACTGGTAATCACCTGAAATATATGCCGTTTACGAAACGACGAGAATCATGGCGCCATTGGTGGAAGGCACTACCAATATGGCATACAGTTACAAGATGATACAACGTTATTCGGACCAAATGAAGGCAGTAGGTGAAGCTCAGCAAGTCTGTCCAGCAGTCACAAAGGCACGGTATTTATGTCTCTAACAAGCACACCTGATCCGCCCTAGAGATAGTGTGGCTGAGGTGAAGGTTCAGGGAAAGTGTGGACAAGTTCCGCGAAGAAACTCTAAATGGTCACACTTGCCGGAAGCATGAACAACATACAGTGCCTTCAGTACAAGATGACCTCTGAACAGCACAGCAAGGAGACCGCTATTAGGATCACACACAGGAGGGTCAAGGTATAAGGCTGTCTGGAGGCGACGGTAATTACGTTTGTCAAAGTCATTGAAAGAATGTAGATGAAACGATTAGATATAATTGCACAGTGATATGCAAAGACTGCTCCAAGTTGTCAAATGTCTGTCTTCAGTGACGTGGAAACAATGCATCACTACCCGATAATGGTGCTGTGTGTCAGTCAATGTCGGTAAAATTCCAAACTATTCTTAAAAATATTTTCCTTTAGTAAAAAGCTAAATAGAGGTCACCACATAAAAGCATAGGAGCTAAGAGCACCGAGGTGTAGTGTATCATGTAGTGGTTTGTTTTCAACTCTTATACCAACAAGAGAGCCACAATAAAATCACAATCATTGGAATTTTTTAGTTTCTGTCGCTCACGCTCGTTGGCATCACCACTGTTGTTATGGTGACGAGGGACTTCCCACGTGGTCCGGGATGTTATATACAGTCTTACACCTCCACCAGTGATGCGTCCAAAGAGTTTGTTCTTACTTAGAGATGCATGTTACCACAGAAATGCACGTAACGTCAAATAATTTCACTATTATTCACTAGCCTTCGTTACACACGAGTAAACTAGAGCATTCTTTGAGATGAATTTATTTAATTCATAACTATAAACATTACTACGTCTATAAACTAAAACAGCAATAAAATATAATTCAAATTAATGATAGCTAATAATAATAAAAAAAAGTAATCATAAAAAGTAATATGCAACAACAGTCACAATGTTGTAAATAAAAGAGAAAATAGAACATAAATAAATAAATAAACAGGTGATTATTGGTCTCACTAATTAATTGTCCCGGACCCCCCCCCCCTAAAAAAAACGCTTTACCAAAATAAACAACAACACATTCAGCCGACCTCTTCCACCCACCATCACCACACCCAATCACCCTGAGTACACAAGTAACAGTGTGTGAGGGAGTGTGATCCACGTGCCTCCTCTACTCACCCAGTCCTCCTGTTGACATTCATGTTCGTCTCTCATACATACACGTGTGAGAACAAAGGTGGTGAACCAACACATGGACACACACACACCACTTACTGTACGTTCTTTTTCTCTCAATCACTCTCACTCGCTTCTCTCTCACACATAATTACTCTCTCTCTCTCTCTCTCTCTCTCTCTCTCTCTCTCTCTCTCTCTCTCCTCATTTCTTCTCGCACACACACACACACACACACACACACACACACACACACACACACACACACACACACACACACACACACACACACCATCCTTCACTCGTTGTACAGATCCGTATATGACAAGAATTTGGAAAAAGAAAACTAATTTCAAATATTTAAAAGCAAAAATATCTCCTATGCACATGTGTAACGTGTGTGTCTGTGTGTCTTTGTGTCGTTCTATCTCCAGGAGACACGCAGGGTGGTATCAGTCGAGCTGTTGTGCCCATTACTGCAAACGACTCGCTTCTAAAGGTGACCAAATAGTTTAAGATCAAAGCGTTAAGTACAAAGTGAGTTGAGGAGAAGTGCAGAGCTCCCACAGCGACCTTTACGATACATTAAGTCCACCCTCCAGCACATTCTTCCATCGGTATAATTACTTCCTCACCGGCCACCTGAAGAATTACCAACACGTAGAGTGGCACGCAACTCTCGGCACGCACGCACATACACGCACATGCCCACTCACACGCGCATGCAAGAAAACACAGACACACATCAGGCATCAGTACTGTCAAATTTCAACTGTTTGTTTCATACCAAAGCGACCGTCTCTTTCCAAAAATACAATACATTCATGTGTATGTGTATTCATAATATGATTATCTACCGGATCGTCCCTTTATATGAACTGGTTAGAATTTGAGTAAAAAAAATACGAAGAAATTAAAGAAATTTTGAAATTATCCCTATTTTGCGTAACGCGCGCACGCGTGCTCGAACACATACACACGCGTGGTCTTGTTTATATCAAGCTTATGAACGTCTTAAATAAAACAAAAAAATATTCTTCAAATTAAATAGTTTCCATTAATTATAGTAACAACAACGAAATATTTTCTTTGTTTAGCAAAATTTTCAGTTGTCTTAAATCTTAAAAAGGGGATAAGTGGAGCGAGAAGTGCAGCAGGCTCAAGAAAATATCAGAAGACAAAATACATGAATCTGACCCACGAAAATTGTTTTGTCCCAATAACCCAAAAGAGTCTGGGAGTCAGTGACAACAGTTCCCTGATGTTCATGAATGAGACGAGTTCCAGCCTTATTGAAACCAACGGGGGCACCAAAGCAGCCAGCTACTTGTTCCAGCGAAACACCTCAGCACAGAGACCTAGAGAGGGAACGTTTGCTACATACTGATATTTCATCCCTCACCTGAAGAGTTCGAGGAAGTCTTCAAATTGTGAATCATATATGTTAATATAAATTTCCTAATAGCTTTGTGAAATAACTAACAAAAAGCGGTGAGGTACGAGAGGACAATGTCAAATAAGAGCTCCAGTAAAATAATCCCAACTTTACGTGAATAATCCACATTTCCTTGTCTGAAGTGAAGAGTCTCTTAACACATCGAACTAAAGGTGGAGCTGTATTTCCTGCATCTTATTATGTCCTTTAAGACTTCCACAACAACAATGTTAAATATTATATTCCAGGTTCAGTGAAGTGTTGTCGAGGGCAGGTGTCTGGTGGATCCCTTAAATAACACAAGGTACACCAGCCACTGTTTTTGTTTACCTGCGTGTTGCTGTCAGCACATCAACAGGCGTAGACTGCAGGACGAGGAGAAGGTAGAAAGAAGAAGATAATAGGCAAGGACCATAGAAAGGGAGGGAAGGGGGGTGGAAAAAGAGGCGATGATGAGGAGTGAAGGCCACGAGGTTACGTGGCTGAGGAGGAGGAAGTAAACGATAAAAAGCAGATGATGGAACATGTCGAGTAGAAGATTTAATGTGAGGAAGAGGAATGGGAGGACACAGTGGAACGGAATTGGAAAAAAGGGGAAATTTTCAAAGAAGGAGTCAGAGAAACGTTGGAAAGACAGTGAGAAAAAGGGAAAAAATAAAAAAGGAAGCCAAAAATTACACAAAAGAGAATAAGAAAATATAAAGAGAATTAGGCAGAGGGAAGAAGGTAAGACGGAGCAAGAAGTAGTTAAGATGAAAGGGCAAAAACCCTACTAGTTTTAGTAAGAAAGGAGGAGGAAGAAAAGGAGGGGGAAGAGGGGAGGGGGAGGAAGAGAGGAGGAGGAGGAGGAGGAGGGAAAGGAGCAAGGGAAGAGGAGGAAGGGGAAGAAGAGGTAAATTAGGAGGATGAGAGGAAGAGAAGAATATGAGGTTCAATGGGGGAGGGAGAGGAAAATACAACGAAGTTTTTGAAGAGAAAAGTGGTAAGAAAAGTAGAGAGGAGTAGTAGCAGTAGTACTGTAGTAGTAGTAGTTAGTAGTAGTAGTAATAGTAATAGTAGTAGTAGTAGTAGTAGTAGAGGAGGAGGAAGAGGAGGAAAAACAAGAATAGCAGAAGGAGGAAGAGTAGTAGGAGGAGGAAGAAGGAGTGGAAGAACACTATAAGTGAGGACAGATAAGACTGACCCCAAGGACCGCCGTGTAGCCGCCACCTCCCCGACGCCAACAGTGATAAGAACGAGCTGGCAACTCACCCCTGGCTGGGAGGGAGCCGCAGGCACACACACGTCACGCAACTGACACTCTACCGCACCCTGCCTTATTTATGTTCTTGTTTATGTCAGCTCGCACACACACACACACACACACACACACAAAAAAGAAAGATAGAGAGAGGAACGAAGGAGAGAATGAATCAGAAAGCTCTGTCCTCTTGTTGAACCTTATTACTGCACAACCCAGGTTGTACTGCTCCCCCATTATACTTGTGTTTTTAAATTCCACTCTAATTTATATGTATATGTGTGTGTGTGTATGTGTGTGTGTATATGTGTATGTATATGTATATATATATGTATGAATATATATATGTATATATGTATATATACTGTATGTGTATATATGTGTAGGTATGTGTATATGTATGTATAAATACAAAAAATAAATAAAATAAATAAATATTGAAGTGATAACCGTGGTAACACTATGAGATGTACTTATTACTACCATGCTATTTTACTATTCCAGATGATACTAAATGTTCATAATACTTCCTTGAGATAAATGTATAGTATATATCAGGTGCCTCAAAGAGAGCTCAGGTTCTCAACTGGCTCAGCCATGTTAATATTGTTATTATTATCCACTCTGTATCTGTATTTTTCTGGCTAAATAAACTGTTACAATTCAATTCAATAAATCTGGACAAATAAGAGAGAGAGAGAGAGAGAGAGAGAGAGAGAGAGAGAGAGAGAGAGTTAACAATATAGATAACCTCAAGACAGCGGGGCACCATAACAGACGTAAGCCACTATATAACCACCTGTTTGACCATAAGAGACACTAGGCACTGACACTTACCATACAATAAGAACATACAGTACATAGGTATACTACACCACTCCTCCTCAGCTGATGTTCACCTCACGGACACATATAAATGAAGATGATTAGGAGGAAGACAGAGGAAGCCGAGGAAGAGTAAGAGGAAGACAAGGAAGGTGAAGAGGAAGACGAGGAAGATGAAGAGGAAGACAAATGAAAAGGAAGATGTGAAAGATCCTGGAGGAAAATTTTGCACCCTTACAGGCAGCAATTAACAGCTGGATGTTAAGTAAGATCGGGATTAATATACGAGAGACGAGGAAGAACAGGAGGAAGATTTCTCACATCAGAATTTCAATTAGCGAACGACAGGAGCTCCGGGTCGGGTCTCGTTAGGTGGCCAGCCGTCACTCCCTGTTAAACCCTCTCGTTTTGGATGCCAAATTACAGTGATTTATAATAGCCTTAACCTTGTGTATATCCTAACAGTCGATACTGGTCTATAAGCGGAGTAGATAAGAGATTGATTTGTTTGGATGTTACGTCACTCAGCGGCCTAACTACCCTCATTATGGTTCTCTCTTACCTAGAACAACTACTAACGACCTAATTTTACTCCTTATAATCGATCTTTCCTCATTTAGTAACAAGTTTCTTTTATAGTTCGCTTAAATATTAATTGGTGGAGGTTTCTTTCGTGATGGGAGGAGTGTGCGGCACGCCACCTGCCATACACCTCCGTGACCAGGACGGTCTCCCAGGCCCGAGACTCCAGTGTTGGCATGACGTCACAGCACATGTTTATATCATGAGGTTCTGGGTAAACCTCAAGCAGCGTTTTTACCGCTTAAGAGAGAACAGTCATCAGCTATCACATTCCGGCTCTGTTTTTATACACAATACAGTACGTATATTGTTTAATCAAGCACATCAGCTGAGTACAACTCCAGCAACTAACAAACCTACACACACACACACACACACACACACACACACAGTCGCTAAATATTCTAGTTCTGCGAATTACTAAAGATGGCAAAAAAAAGAGCCTTTGTCAGTTTGATGGCACTAGACGATGCACAGCTGGTGATAACGAGAAACAACACACGTAAATAAAGTAAGAAGACAGAGGAGTTGAGATATACTCTTTCTAACTGACTTATCACCTGCCGTACTACACTGCGTCCCTCACATCGTTTAGCAACACGTGGAGAATGACGCACAAAAAGTTACAGGTAAGAACAATTTTGTATTCATGAGGAGCCAATAATGTTTACAAAGGTCTGCAGTGTGGCTGAACAAGACGTGGGCAGTCGACACGACAATGGCTGGATATTGATGTTATAATGTATTACTGCACTTTAACAATTAAGGTCTGGTTATAATAAACTACTACAACGCTTCAACAACTTAAACAGATGCAAGGGGTGTGTGTGTGTGTGTGTGTGTGTGTGTGTGTGTGTGTGTGTGTGTGTGTGTGTGTGTAAAAATATATAATACAATTTTCATTAAATCCACGAAATCAAAACACACTTCTTTCCCTCTCTCCGTCTCCTACAACTTGCTAGGTCCATACACACGTAGTAAACATCAACACCCCAAACACTGCCCACCACCACCACCTCCTGTACATCATTCTTTCAACCATCAACATTTTATCATTTTTCATTACGTCAACACGGAGTAGACTACGGAACATAAGCCACCCAACAAACATCATCATCATCATCATCTCTTAACGTCAACACCATCATCATTCTTATCATCACCGTTACCATCACCAACATCATCATTATCTCCATCGTCACCATCACCACCAACACAATCACCACCAACATTATCAATATCAATATCACCACCATCACAATCACGTATGTCAATATTATAAGTTTACGAATCATGAGCTTCTATATGAGTGTTCCATCATCATCATCATCATCATCATCATCATCATTATTCCTATTAACATCAAGACCATCATCAACAATATAACCACACCAACGTCACATTTAAGGAGTAAAGAGGATCCCTTTAAGAATATTCTCCATTACTCTCATCAACATCGAAATTATGGAGCATAGGGGCATTGTAGGAGCATCTCACCATCACCCACAGCAACCACAACATCGAGGATAGCAGTACAGTAGGCACAGTAAGAGCATTTCACCATATTAAACATCAAAGTTACTGAACACTACAAGAGCCACCATCCTCATCAACATCAAGGTTACGCATCATTTAAGCACTATTAAGATGCATTTCACCATAAAATATTATGGAGCATACGGGCACAATAAGAGGCATCAACAACATCAAAGTTACGGAGCATTTAGGCACTATAAGAGGCATCAACACCATCAACATCAAAGTTACGGAGCATTTAGGCACTATAGGAGGCATCTCGTCACCATCAACATCAAAGCTACGGAGCATTTAGGCACTATAAGAGGCATCTCACCACAACAACCACAACATCGAGAGAACGGGAGGGGCGGGAGGGGCAGAAAGCGTATACTGAGAGAAGTGCCTCACCTTATCATGGATGCGTCCACGTTGGATATGGGAGCCAGGATAACACTAGGCATTGTACAGCATGGATGAAACCACGCTTGTTGGATAACCTCCGCTACACACCTCGTTAATGTCCGACGACGTCACACGCTCCTGAGCTCTCGGATAGGACATAATTACGGGAGTGGAGCGGCTGCATGTGTATGACGTCACTGAGTTCCAAGCAGTCGTCAACACAGGGACGCTCCTCCGCCTACACTTGGCTCAAGGGAGGGAGGGTCATCCCACATGTATTGTTCGCCTGTGTGTGTGTGTGTGTGTGTGTGTGCTCGCGCTCAGCCGAGACGCCTTTTAGATTTAGTTTAACAAGTGTAAGACAGTATAATAGTTTCTTCTCACATCTGTGTGTACATGACCATAATTCCAGCCTTAGTCTGATGAGGTGAGCCTTAATAATCACTGGGTCTCTCTATGACAAGTTCACTTCTGCTGCACAAAAGACAAGTCCTGGATGATATCAACCTCACGCTCAGCAACCTTAATACACTTGGGTAAGTTGTTATAGAAATACGATCCTTTGTTGACAAAGAAGAGGTAACAGACCCCACTGGCCTCTCAGGTCTAGCGAGTCAGGCGAGGCTTCGAAACCTGGAAAAAAGGTGATTCAGAACCTAGTGAAGTGAAGCTACGGAACCTAGTGAAGTGAGGCTACAGAACCTGGTGAAGAGAAGCTACAGAACCTAGTGAAGTGAAGCTACAGAACCTAGTGAAGTGAAGTTACAGAGCCTAGTGAAGTGAAGCTACAAAACCTCGTGAAGTGAAGCTACAGAACCTAGTGAAGTAAAGTTACAGAGCCTAGTGAAGTGAAGCTACAAAACCTGGTGAAGTGAAGCTACAAAACCTGGTGAAGTGAAGCTACAAAACCTGGTGAAGTGAAGCTACAAAACCTAGTGAAGTGAAGCTACAGCACCTGGTGAAGTGAAGCTACAGAACTTGGAAGAACGCTACATGCCTCCCTACATAATGAGTCTCAGAGTCTTACAATTAGCAGCGCCGGCCTCTCAGATTACGAGGGTCAAAACAGCCGGTAATTTGAGTCCATCTTTAACATGTTACACAGGGACCCACTACCACATGTTCAATCTATATCATACGAGAGAGAGAGAGAGAGAGAGAGAGAGAGAGAGAGAGAGAGAGAGAGAGAGAATAATTATCAAATACACAATCCATTTTCTTTGCATACATACAGAGTCGATGCAAATACATATTAAATAAATATAATAACTTAACAAAATATAGAGCAGAAAGTGGTAAAATAAAACAGGAAAATAACATATAATAAACTCCAATTGTAGGGAAATTTACATCATAAACTATCATAAAAAACATGACTGCTGAACGTAATTACAAGAACAACCCCAAATTATAATGATTTAATTAATGAAATTATAATGAACCAACAGACAAAGGCAAAAAAAAAAACGATAAAATTAGTAGAATATAATAACTACAAAATAAACTACGTCTTGAAAGAACAACAACTACAACAGCTGGTGTCTGGATTCAGAAAAATGAATTGATGAGGTCATATTGTGTATTTTGAGGTTCCTTGAAGAGATAGGGGGGTGGTATAGGTGGGGGGTTAGGGGTAGGTGGGGTCGGTGGGGGGTTAGGGGTGGGTGGTTAGGGGAGGTGGGGTGGGAGGGGGGGTGAGTAATGGTCCTCGGCGGTGGTGGGTGTGGCGAGCGAGTTGGAGGTTGTCATTCCTAGTGGTGGGTCAGCTGAGGTTCCTTGAATAGGTGGATGAAGGTGGGTGATTAGGTGGATGAAAGTGGGTGAATAGGTGGGTGAGGAGTGGGTGAGGGTTGATGAAAGTGGTCTGGCAGGCGGGGAGATGGGTGAGGGTGGATGAAAGTAGTTTGGTGGGTTGGGGAGATAGATGAGGGTGAATGGAAGTGGTCTAATGGACGGGGAGAAGGGTAAGGACGGAGGAACGTGCGAGTTAAAGTGATTGGGTTAGTTGGTGGGGAAATGGGTAAGGGCAGACCGCTGTAACTTCATAAACTTTAGCACCGCCCCATTCAGTGACGTCACGTTAGCGACGTACTTCATCTGCTGACTTGAGGGCAGTCACAGATGATGATGGCCTTGCCTTGGTTGACGTTTGATTGTTTAAATTTTTGAGAATACTCGTAAGGCTAAGGTTTTTCTGTGGTCAGGTATATCAAAATGAATGTCTTATGTTCTTATAGTCCTTGAAAAATAAGTGATATAGCAAAAGAAAAGAAGTAGCAAAATATTACAAGGAAACACCCGGGGGTACCAGACATTTCACTGATGACATGGACGAACCAACTCACTTTTTGAGCTTATCAGCAATGCAACGATTTTCCTTTTGCCATACAAGTCAAGGTGAATGTCTGAGGGTACTCTGGACAACTGGATATTGCCTTACAATGTATACTTAAGAAAATATAGCAAGTTTCTCTAGGCGTTAAGCATCACGACCATCGCCGGTGAATTAAGTGATGTAAGTGTGACTTTTCTTATATTTTGGGAAATATTATTGTTTCTTTTGTCAGATGTGGCAAGAACAATGTCTCACGGTCTTCTAGATGACCTGATATTGACTGACATTGCAGAATAAAGAAACTACAAAAAATCTTCCCTCCCGTCTTGAAACAAGTGCGGTGTTGACACCTAAAACCCACATACCGACGTACTTAACTTTCATTTTTTCAAGATTATTAAATATGTTCAGACTTCTTTTTGGCCACCTATAGCAAGATTAATGTCTCACCTTCCTGTAGATACCTGGATATCGACAGACATTCCAGAATTAAGGAGATACAAAAGAAATATGAACTCTCCTCCAACAAGTTCATGACTAGCCTCAATGTGGTGTTTATTTTATCAGAGCACTTGAAGGCATTTATCCATTTATCACAAGTTTTCTTATCTTTGGGAAATCTGTAATACTTAATGTGAACTCTGCTTGGGATTTGAGCATTGCTGGTGCACCTGTATATAGCACAAATAACCATAAATGTTGATACACTGGTCCCGGGAGCAGACCCGGGCACACACGGAGATCACCAGATGACGCATGTTTACAACAGTGACGTCACCGAGCTGTGCATTGTGGATAAAACAAGTGCTTGGTGAACTATACTTACTAGTATTTTGTCCTTGATAAATAGTATTTTATCCTATGGGTGAGGGTAGAAGAACGTGTGGGTTAAAGTGGGTTGGTGGGTGGGCAGATGTGTGAGTGGGGATGGGAGGATAGGTGAGTGGGGGACGGGTGGGCGGATAGGTGAGGGAGTGGGGGACGGGTGGGCGGATAGGTGAGGGAGTGGGGGACGGGTGGGCGGGTAGGTGAGGGAGAAGGGCCGGGTGGACAGACAGTTGGGGGAGAGGGGCGAACAGGTGAGGGAGAAGGGGGGGTAGGGAAACGTAGCATCACCGCAGAGGAACACGGGTAGTCGTAGTAGAAGTGTTAGTAGTGGTGGGGGGAGGTGAGGCGGGTGCGTGGTGAGGCACTTGTTGTATGCTCTTGTTGTCATTCTGTTTTTATTGATCTCTGCTCCTTTTAGCGTGTAGAGGACCACCAGGGTCGCTTTGGCAGTATTTATGTTGGGCGTCAGCGAGGAAGGTGATGGGTGGAGGGAGGGAGGGAGGGAGGGAGGGAAGTAATGGAGGGGTGTGAGGAAGAAGAGACAGGGAGATGGAGGGAGAGAGGGAGGGTGAGGTAGAAGGAAGAATGCAGGAATAAGGATGGAAGAGTAGGGAAAAGGAGGTATAGAGAAAGAGGCAAGGAGAAGGTAGAAGGGAAAGAGGGCGAAAAGTAAATGATGGAAGTGTCAGAGGAAGTGAGGTGAGGGAATGAAGGAGGGAGGTAGGTAGGTAAGTAAGAAAAAAAGTGACAGAAGAAGGGTGGGTTGGACTCCTGTATATTTGTTCAAGTACAACAAAAACGGTAAACTGTTAAATGACAGTCGACATGCTTTGAGTCACTCATTATCTGTGTATGAAGTAAACACACACATCACCATGACGTAGATTAATCTATCTAACGCACATTAGCATTGAACACAAGACTAATATTGACTCTACTCCATCTTTTTTTATTGATATTTTGTTTTCTTTCTCTTTTTTATTTGTATTTGGTTTTCTCTCTCTTTTTATTCTTTTTTATTTGTATTTTATGTTTTCATTCACTTTATACTCTTAAGTTTTCTCACTGTAATTTATCAATAGAAAAACAAATAAAACACACACACACACACACACAGAGGCACTAAACACTCGACTGAAGCACACTTGTATGATTGCCGAGGATAATCACATTTTATATATATTTTACTGAGTCACTTTATCATCATATCAGGTTCACCACAGTTCTCTCACCACTATGTAACCCCCGTCTTTCCCCCATCTACCTCTAGCTCTTTACCAGCAGCCGTATATATTCATCCTATACACAGTGTTACCCGAGTCGTCACTGTTTCAACCAAACACATCCATTTACCAATGACACTCGGTAGCTGCTCATTTTGACGTTGTGAACTACACGAACACACACACACACTATAGCTCCTTCATGGTATCCTGGGCACAGAGGTGCATCTTGGCGGTGGCGTTTAGTGTATGAGGTCCCCAGGTAGGCGTGAACGCAGGAGGGAATGGCAGACAGGTGGTGACGACGGCGGTGCAGGTGGTGGTGGCTGGGGCGGTGGTAGCGGGCAGCGCATGCCACCTCCCCCTCCCACAACACACGAGGTACTGGCGCCCACCACCATTACCCCGCCCCACCTCCACTCATTTCCTCCTCCCCACTGTTTTTACTCATGGACTCACTACTTAGTCCAACCTCTCCCCAAAAGACGGGGAGTGGATGGAGGGGCGGCTGTCATTCATGTCCGTGGCTTCATTTTATGAGTGTCTGAGAACAGATACACACAGGCAAACACTCGACTCCCACACCATCATACGACATTACGCCTCATATGTTTCTTCTCTTGGTGTTTCAGATAATAAAGAGTTCTTAGAAATGAAAACTAATCTTATTTTTAAGGTAGAATGCTCATAATGTATGCTCAGGAGGGCACACCAAAAAATCACGGGTATTCATCATTCATTCATGGTGCCACGACGAACAAGATAGGTACAGTGGCTACAAAAAGTGTCTTGTGTAAGCGCTCGAGGGGAAGTTAAGGAGGGGTCTATGTAAACGTTTAAGAGTTAGAGAAGTCACGATTCAAGCAAAAGTTTGAGGGTGAATAGAGTCAAGTTGTAGAAGACGTTTAAAATTTAAGTAGTATTCGGATTTAAGTAAACGTTTGAATGTTAAAAAGTATCCGGATTTAAGTCAGCGATAAGAGCTGAGTAATGCCCCTACTGAAAATAGGAATAAGTCACCCATTAAACTAACGACTGTGACTCAAACAGGATATCGACTTAACGCATGACGGGGAAGAGAGCCGAGTCGACTTGGAAAACGCTTAAGGGTAAGGAGGGAGAGCTCCAACTAGACAAACGCTTGAGCGGCGCCTGGCTGTGTGTGGTGCAACTAGGAAGTGATGATAGGGGAAAGCAGCAGCAGCAGCAAGGCGATGCGCTCTGCCAAGCCCGCGGGTAATTACTATTGATCTTAAGAGTGCGTTATCAATTGTATTTACTTCAAGGTAACGAGTCGATAACACTCACACATTAGCATACCTTGATAACTCTTCCAAATCCCTTGTTCCTGGTCCAGGTGTATCTACCCAGGTGAGGCGATTTCTCCTGAAATGCTGAAAAGTAAATCGAACCTCTGTGGTTTCACATCATCCCTGTACACTATTCTTCACCCTCTTGAGATAACATATTCATACTTATTGACTTCTTTCCTCACGATATACTTCCTCGTTATTTAGTTTTTCATCTAAGTCCAGGATAAGACACAGGTAAATGTGTTTCCGTCCACGTCATCGATCACCGCATTATTGGTCTTGAACACACGGTAAACCTTCGATCCTGAATCCCTTCACTACTGAGGGTCTGTATTGCCTCACCTGTCGTACCTAATCAACACTGATACTTGTACAGGTATGGTTTTCGTCTGATACTACAACAAAAAAGCTCCTGCACTAGCCCCGGGACTTAGCATGACGGTAAATGTGGGTACGTACGTTAGACACTACTCCACACGTATATTGTATAGGTAGCTTTAAATTTGCCACACAGTATACACGTGACAACAAATATCTCTCACAGTTTCATTAATGTGGCTGGAAAGTTGTTTCCTCCCTAATGTATAATGTAAATGTCAATACACTCATTTACTGTGGTCACACACACACACGCGCGCGCGCGACTATAAAAACATCTACCTCATATACAAACGAAATTTCAATCCCTCTTTCACGAACATCTGAAGAATTTACAGTCTCAAACTTACGACCAAGACCACAAAATTACTATACACATACGAACTCTCCCACACATGCGCCTACGAGTACATGAACAGCCAGCGAGAGAGAGAGAGAGAGACCATACACCTATTATAACACCATAGTGACAAGCACCACAGGGGGTGAGTGGGGTGTTGACCATCACGCACTACACATAAAAAAAGACCAAGTACTCAATGACAGGAATGTACAGTACCTCCTCCGTCATACCACACCTCTCCCTCATACCACACCACTCCTCTCCCTCATCTCCCCTCATACCACTCTCTCTCCCTCATACCACTCCTCCTCTCCTCATACCACTCCTCTCCCTCATACCTCCTCATACCACATCCTCCTCCCTCGTACCACTCCTCTCCTCCTTACCACTCCCTCCCCTCATACCCACCTCTCCTCCTTACCATACCACTCCTCTCCCTCATACCACTCCTCTCCCTCATACCACTCCTCTCCCTCATACCACTCCTCTCCCTCATACCACTCCTCTCCCTCATACAACCTCCCTCCCTCACTTTACCTGCTTCACACTCTCCTCCTCCATCAGCCACACCTACCTTCCTCCCTCTCAGTCTTTCCCCCTTCTTTCTTTTTCATCTTCCTTCCAAATCTTTTCTCTCATTTCATCACCACCTAAACACCTCTTAGTTTATCAATTATACCATTCACTCTCGGTTATCCTTCCTTCTACCCTTCCTCCTCCTCGTTTCGCTGCGATTTGTATCCCTCCCTTTCTCCCGTGTCTTATATCCTTCGGTTTTCCCCTACCATTTACCCTCACCCCCTCCCTTCCCCCTACCGTCTCCCCTCACCATTACCTGTTTCGCTCTAATTGGCATTCCTTTCCTCCCTTTCATTCCTTATTACCCCATTCCACCTCACTTTGGCCTCCCATCTTCCCGTCATTTCTACCTATTCCCTTTGTTATCATTCTGCCCCTTCCCTCACTTTCCCTTCCTTTCTTCTCTTCATATATCCCTTCGTCAGTTCCCTTCCAGTACACTTTACTTCCCCTTCCTTCAATACCCCCAAGACTCTTCCCCTTCCTTCTATACCCCCAAGACTCTTCCCCTTCCTTCAATACCCCCAAGACTCTTCCCCTTCCTTCTATACCCCCAAGACTCTTCCCCTTCCTTCAATACCCCCAAGACTCTTCCCCTCCTTCTCTTCCCCTTCCTTCAATACCCCCAAGACTTCATTGTACCCCAAGACTCATTCTTCCTTCTTCTATACCCCCAAGACTCCTTCCTTCTCTCAATAATTCTCAAAGACTTTTCCCCCTTCCTTTCTATACCCCAACACTTCCCTTCATATTCTTACTAGAACTCTTTCCTTCTATACCCCCAAGACTCTTCCCTTCCTTCTATACCCCCAAGACTCCCCTTCAATACCCCCCAAGACTCTTCCTTCCTTCTATACCCCAAGACCTTCCTCCCCCCCTTCTCTTCTATACCCCTAAGATTCTTCCCCTTCCTTCCATACCCTTGAAGACTCTTCCCTTCCTTCTATACCTTCAAGACTTTCTATACCCCAAATCTTCCTTCCTTCTATACCCCAAGACTCTTCCTTCTTCTATACCCCAAGACTCTTCCTTCTATACTCTTCTTCCCCTTCCTTTATACTCCCTTCTTTCCCCTTCCTTTTTTCTATACCCCAACACTCTTCCCTTCTTCCCTTCTTTCTTATACCTTTCCCTTCCTATACTCAACACTCTTCCCCTTCCTTCTATACCCCCAACACTCTTCCCCTTCCTTCTATCCCACACACACACCCTTCCCCATCCCTCTATACCCCCTCACCCCCCTCTACATCACTCTTCCTGCCCTCACGTCACCCAGGTTGACCCAGTAAAACACATCTCAGCAGTTGCGTGGCTGTAAGTCTCCCTCAGTGATGGAGTACTCAAGGTTTTACAGCTTTACTTTTATATTACTGTAACCTGCTGTAACTGTTACATTATATTACTGTAACCTGCTGTAACTGTTATATTATATTACTGTAACCTTGCTGTAACTGTTATATTATATTACTGTAACCTGCTGTAACTGTTATATTATATTACTGTAACCTGCTGTAACTGTTACATTATATTACTGTAACCTGCTGTAACTGTTACATTATATTACTGTAACCTGCTGTAACTGTTATATTATATTACTGTAACCTTGCTGTAACTGTTACATTATATTACTGTAACCTGCTGTAACTGTTATATTATATTACTGTAACCTTGCTGTAACTGTTATATTATACTACTGTAACCTACTGTAACTTATATTATATTACTGTAACCTTGCTGTAACTGTTATATTATATTACTGTAACCTGCTGTAACTGTTATATTATATTACTGTAACATACTGTAACTTATATTATATAACTGTAACCTTGCTGTAACTGTTACATTATATTACTGTAACCTGCTGTAACTGTTATATTATATTACTGTAACCTTGCTGTAACTTATATTATATTACTGTAACCTACTGTAACTGTTATATTATATTACTGTAACCTTGCTGTAACTGTTATATTATATTACTGTAACCTACTGTAACTGTTATATTATATTACTGTAACCTTGCTGTAACTGTTATATTATATTACTGTAACCTTGCTGTAACTGTTATATTATGTTACTGTAACCTGTTGTAACTGTTATATTATATTACTGTAACCTTGCTGTAACTGTTATATTACATTACTGTAACTTACTGTAACTGTTATATTATATTACTGTAACCTGCTGTAACTGTTATATTATATTACTGTAACCTGCTGTAACTGTTATATTATATCAATGTAACCTTGCTGTAACTGTTATATTATATTACTGTAACCTGCTGTAACTGTTATATTATATTACTGTAACCTGCTGTAACTGTTATATTATATTATTGTAACCTGCTGTAACTGTTATATTATATTACTGTAACCTGATGTAACTGTTATATTATATTACTGTAACCTGCTGTAATTGTTATATTACTGTAACCTGCTGTAACTGTTATATTATATTACTGTAACCTGCTGTAACTGTTATATTATATTACTGTAACTTGCTGTAACTGTTATATTATATTACTGTAACTTGCTGTAACTGTTATATTATATTACTGTAACCTGCTGTAACGGTTATATTATATTACTGTAACCTGCTGTAACGGTTATATTATATTACTGTACCTGCTGTAACTTTAATCAATTTTGCTTTACATTTTGCAACTTTGTACTCACTGTAACTTTGACATATTGCTGTACCCGCTATTATTTCTACTTTATATTACTGTACCTATTGTAACTTTTATTCTATATTATTGTACTCACTGTAATTTGTATATTATATTACTGTATCTGGTTTAAGTGCCCCTGTAATGTCGCCCTTACTGTATTAACTCCTGTAATGTACGATACACAACAGACCTGGAGATAAGGCGACGAGAGAGTGAAGGAAGGTTATTTCAGCTTGAACATAAAGTGGTTCTCGATGTGTGGCGCTACGTGTTAGAGTTGCCAGCCATACAGAGTGGACAGGTGGTGGTGGTGTGGTAGTGGTAGTGGTATTGATGGGTGGTGGGGGTGAGTAGAAGTGGTGGGGAATAAATTAGTAGTATTAGTGAGTGAGTAGAATTGGTATAGTGTGGTAGTGGTGTAATGAGTGGTATTGGTGGGTGGAGTGGTGGGGAATTGGTTGGAGTATTGGTTGGAGTGGTGGTGGTGGTGGCAGTGGTGATGGTTGGGGGTGGCCAATAGTGGTGGTTGGGGGTGTGGGGGGTTGTGGGAGTAGTGGTGTGGTGGTGGTGGTGGTGGTGGTGGTGGTGGTGGGGGGTGGTGGTGGTGGGGGTGGTGGTGGTGGAGATGGTGGTGGGGTGGTAGTGTATTGGTGGTGGTGGAAGGTGGTGGTGGGGGTGAAGTGTGCACTGGTGGTGGGTGGTGGGGTGTGGTGGTGGTGGAGGTGGGGTGGTGGTGGTGGTGGTGGGGGGTGGTGGTGGTGGTGGTGAGTGGTGGTGGTATTGGTGGTTGTGTGGGGGTGGTGGTGGTTGGGTAGAGTGGTTGGAATGAGGGGTGATTTGGAGTGGGGGGTGGTACACTAATTGGTGGGTGGTGGGAGTGGTGGTGGTAATTGGTGGGTGGTAGTGGTGGTGGTTGGGTGGGGGTGGTTGGGTGGGGGTGGTGTTGATGTGAGTTATGAAAGTTATTATTTTAGATTTTCTTTCGTTTTTTTTTAATATGTGGAACTCAATGGTGGAATTTAATTTGTAAAGTTACCAGTAAACCTGTCAGTTTTATCATGTGATTAATATATGTTTTGGTGCGTCCTCAGAGCAGCCAATGACTGGTTTTAACATTATTTGCATTTGCTAGTCATCTGATGATTGGTTATGACATCATTATTCACTTTTTTATCAGTCACCCATTGATTATGACGTCATTATCCAGATATTTTTATTAGTCTGCCACTGATTGGTCATGACGTCATTATTGGCTTTTTATCAGTCAACGATTGGTTATGATGTCATCATCTACATGGTGTTTTCATCAGGGAGTGAAACAATAGATAACACTAGTCTCACCGCTTCCTTCGTGTAAGCTCTTTGAGGGAGACTTAATGTTGTTGTCAAGGTCCAGTTCACATATAACGAGAGGGAAGCTTACGGTACCATAGTTCATCATCTGGCAGCAACTATCGACCTTTTTGGCTCCGAAATTTTGACGGAGGAAAAACAACTCCCACATCAGTCCTATTTACCCAGTTGAGGACGAAGGGGTCGAACCATTGACCTCAAAGGGTTAAATCCTTGACCTCAAAGGGTTAAATCATTGACCTCAAAGGTTAAACCATAGTGTTTATAAAGTTAAAAGTATAGTATTTAAATGGTTAAACCACCATAATCAAAGAGTTAAACTATTATCCAAAGGGTTTAACCATTGTATTCAAAGGGTTGAAACAATTATCTTAAACGGTTTAAACAGTCGTATTCAAAGGGTTAAACCATCGTATAAAAAGGATTAAGCCATCATCTTCAAAGGGTTAAACCATCGTCCCCAAAGAGTAAATTTCGTTACCCGAGTTGAGTGTACGGAAACAAGAAGACGGTAACGAGAAGACGGTAAAGAGAAGACGGTAACGAAAGGCAATAAAGAGAAGACGGTAACGAGAAGACAGTAACGAGAAGACAGTAACGAGAAGACAGTAACGAGCCGACGGTAACGAGAAGACGCTAACGAGAAGACAGTAACGAAAAGACGGTAAAGAGAAAATGGAAAAGGGAAGACGGGAAAGAGAAGACGGTAACGAAAAGCAATAAAGAGAAGACGGTAACGAGAAGAAAGAGACGAGAAGACGTAAATAGAAGACGATAACGAAAGACAATAAAGAGAAGACATTAAAGAGAAGACGGTAACGAGAAGACAGTAAAAAGACGGTAAAGAGAAGACGATGACGAGAAGGCGGTAACGATAAGGAGGTAACAAGAAGACGGTAACGAGAAGACAGCAACAAGACGGTAAAGAGAAGACGATAACGAGAAGGCGGTACCGATAAGGTGGCAACAAGAAGACGGTAACGAACAGACGGTAACAAGAAGCCGATAATGAGTAAAATCATTAATAAACACATTAACACATTACAGCCGGGGCAGAAAAGTGGGCTCTTCAATCACTTGAGTGCTATCACTTAACCCACCGAGTACAATCACTTAACCCACTGAATACAATCATTTAACTCACCGAGTACGATCCATTAACCCACTGAGTACAATCAATTAAACCACTAAGTACAATCACTTACCCCACTGAGTAACAATCATTTAACCCACTGAGTACAATCACTTACACCAATGAGTACAATCACTTAACCCACTGAGTACAGAGGAACAGAATATCGTATGTAAGAGATTAAGATATCCTGCTCATTAATCGTACTAAAGGGGCTAAGTCATCATACTCAAGGGGGTTATATCATCGTACTCAAGGGGGTTATATCATCGTACTCAAGTGATTAAGTTATCGTACTCTAGGGGGTTAAATCACCGTACTAAAAGGGTTAAATCATCGTATTCAAGGGGGTTAAATCATCGTACTCAAGGGGGTTATATCATCGTACTCAAAGGGTTAAACAGAGATAAGACCCCCATACAGGTGATGGTGGAAGTCATGAGGTGTGAGAGAGAGAGAGAGAGAGAGAGAGAGAGATGGAAGAGGTGGCAGGTAATGCTAAAAATGAATGGGTATTTTAATACTACACAGGAGGGAACAGGAGAGGGACTAAAGTGAAATAGGTGTGCAGGGAGATGAGGAGAAAATGTGGTTAAAAAATGGGGTATGGGTAAGATGGAATAATGGGTTTAAAAGACTGTGAGTTATCAAAGTAAGAGTGGCTGGGGGAGGGGGAGGGAGACGGTAATGTGATTTAGGAGTGATAGAACGAATGATATTTTTAAGGGAGTCGAGTTGAAATAGAAGAGAGTCGAGTGGGATTTTAAGAGGATAAGATGGAATTTGAACGTAATGGACATGAATTAAAGGGATTAAGTAGGGGTTTAAAATGAGCTAAGAAAATTTTAATGGAGACCTGAGGGATTTATTGAGATGGGTGGGATTAATTGGGATTGATGGGATTTATTGGGATCGGGTGGGATTTATTGGGACGGGTAGGATATAAGGTAGACAGGTGGAATTTATTGGAATCGAATGGAATTTATTGGGACGGGTGGGATTTATCGAGACGGGTGGTGTATAATAGGATTTATATAAAAGCAATGTAAGGGGTGTAAGTGATTTATAATGGGGAATATAAATATATTAAAGGACAGAACAGGAGTTAAAGTAATCTAATGGAAGGAGAGGAATGATGACGTTTACATATAAGGGGTAGGAAGAAGTCTTATATAAGGGTGTGTGTTTATTAAGGGGTGGAATGTTATTTATATATGGGGGGGAGATACTATAAAGGGGGAATAATGACTTTTTATACGAGGGGAAGGATATAAAAGGGGAGGATAATTATATAACGAGAGGGGAGGGGGGTCCTAAGGATACCATTATAAAGATGTGTTTATCTATTGATTAAAGGACCATAAAGTTTAATGTCAACACGGAGTTAATCCTATATGAAGAATGAAAGACGATTAGAGACTGTTATTCGTCCTACGCATTTTTCACCTCCTACCTAACTTAACTTAACCTAACCTAACCTAACCAAACCTAACCCTAACATAACGTGAACACTCGCTAAGGTAATATAGGAAGGCTGACGCAATCGCCAAGGAAGTCGAGAAAGTCTCTCTCTCTCTCTCTCTCCTTCACTCAGGCAAATTTACCCAGAAAAACCACTGATCATTTTAATTTTATCTTCTTACTCTTCTTTCTTTCCTTCCTTCACTTACGAAAGAAACCCAAAACAAAAAAACACGAGAGGACTGTAGAAGGAGCAGCAGGATTCACCACCGTGTTCTCCATTACCCAGCATTTAGGCGAGAACTAAATTTAGTGTTGTATCCCGCCGGGTTCAGTACCTGCATTAGCATTTTACCGGTGCAAGCTAAACGGGCTTGGGCGTGTTTAATGCCCATAAAATCCGGCGGCATACACTCCCTCCGGCATATTGAAATCGTTTTGAATACAGGGAAAGAACATCCTGCTGGCGGAGGGGAGCAGAGAGGCCTTAAAACACTGGAGTGTGAGATTTGAAACACAGCGGGAATACGAGAGAGAGAGAGAGAGAGAGAGAGAGAGAGAGAGAGAGACCTTCACACACACCAATACAAGGTACACCCACCCTGATAAAGACACAAATTAAGGAGAAAGAAACACTTAAAATAAAACCTCACGATTCACGCTCAGATGACCAGCCCGGCAACACGCGACAACAGTGAAGAGTTTAACACATAGCACAAGAGAGACTCCAGGTAAAACTTGTCAGAAGTTAGTTAGTTGAGGAGGAGGGGTGGGCTGAAGGGAGGGTGGAGGCTGGGGGGGAGGGTGAGCTGGGGTGAGGTGGGCTGTGAGGAGGGTGGAGCTGAGGGGATGGGCTTAGGGGCTTGGGGGGGGGCTGAGGGGGAGGGAGGTGGAGGATAGATTAGGGAGGAGGGAGGGACAGGATGGGAGGGCTTATCGTCTCTAGATGCCTTCAAATTCACTGCCAGAACAACTAGAGTGACCCACAGAAAATGTTACAGGTGAATTTCGACGATGGTGCAGGTGTGTGTGTGTGTGTGTGTGTGTGTGTGTGTGTGTGTGTGTGTGTGTTGTGGTGTGCTGTGTGTGTGTGTGTTGTGGTGTGCTGTGTGTGTGTGTGTGTGTGTGTGTGTGTGTTGTGATGTGTGGGTGTGTGCTGTGTGTGTGTGTGTGTTGTGGGGTGTGCTGTGTGTGTGTGTGTTGTGGTGTGCTGTGTGTGTGTGTGTGTTGTGGTGTGCTGTGTGTGTGTGTTGTGGTGTGCTGTGTGTGTGTTGTGGTGTGCTGTGTGTGTGCGTGTGTGTGTGTGCGTGTGTGTGTGTGTGTGTGTTGTGATGTGGTGTGCTGTGTGTGTGTTGTGGTGTGCTGTGTGTGTGTGTTGTGCTGTGTGTGTGCGTGTTGTGGTGTGCTGTGCGTGTGCATGTGTTTTGTGATGGTGGGTAGTGAAGGAGGGAGCTTTCCGGGACAATGTTGTTGTAATCTTGAGTGTGACGGTGTGTGACTTGTTGTGGTTGGCACGGGTCGACCCCTTCTACAAGGCTTTGTGTTTGTTGGCTCGTGTGTGTGTGTGTGTGTGTGTGTGTGTGTCAGTCTGGTCTTCACAAACACACTTTAGGAAAGAATTAATCATATACAGACACTAAAAGACACAACGGAAAGCGAATGAAAACAATATTCAATAGACAAATATGAACGCAACCCCAAAGTAAAGATATAACTATGAATTATCAACAGAGTGTCGTGCCCGGGAGGACGGCTGCGTTGTTGAGTCAGTGGATGATTTGAACAAGAGAGGATAGGCGGGCGCTTGGATACACTGAGAATAGGATATAGGAAACGGATGGAGAGGCACTTAAAAGGATAGACAGATGACTGAAGGAGGACTGAATAATTTATATGATATGATGGATAGGTGAGCGAGTGAACGATGAGGTATTATGCAGGGGGAGGAGATAGAAAAACGTGGAGAGTTTGGTTGGTGAAAATTATATTTGTTAGTAAAGAGGTATTGTAACGTTATGTTTTTAGGGGGATGGGTGGGTGGGTGAGGCAGGAGGAGGGTGTAATGGCCGTGGTAGTTTTGAGATGGCAGTGGTGTTAATGGTGGTTGTGGTAGTGGTGATGGTGGTAGTGGTACTGGTTTTAGTAGCACTAGTGGTAGTGGTGGCTAGTAAAGCAAGGATTGTTGTCCAGGTGTTAGTGGTTGTTTCAGTAATAGTGGCAGCTGTGGTACTGGTTGAGATATGGCTGATCACCAGGGGTTGTTGTAGAGGCGTTGTGTTATTACTGTATAAATGGTAGTTGTTGGGTGTACAGTACAGGTGATGTGTTGCTCCTCAAGTATTGTTTATATATAGACTTGCTTGTAATATTGATAAATCACAAAATCGGGTCCTAAAACCGGATACCAGGTAGGTTTCAGTACAGGTAACAATGGTAAAAATAATTAGTGTTGAGGCGTCAAAGTGATCACTGACAAACTAGTTTGTACCCGACGATAAGAATAAACTGTCGTAAAGTAGCGGCTGTAGGAATCTGTGCTCCGGTGTGAGTCTTATTTACGAGGAGAACCTCCCACATCACTCCTCTCTGTATTAACACGACAGACAGTTACCTGCAGAAAACTAAGTCGACAGATGAAACTATTTAAATATTGAAAGGAGATTATATATATATATATATATATATATATATATATATATATATATATATATATATATATATATATATATATATATATATATATATATGCAAGTAAATCACTGTGGGTGCGCGTGATCCAGGTATATGCTGAAAACTACAAGGAAAGAAGAAAACACGAAGTTCCCAAGCGCTTTCGTGTAATTCACATCTTCAGGGGTGAGTACAGACTAAAGAGAAGTACAAAACAAGGTATATATATATATATATATATATATATATATATATATATATATATATATATATATATATATATATATATATATATATATATATAAATATATATATATATATATATATATATATATATATATATATAAATATATATATATATATAAAATATATATATATATATATATATATATATATATATATATATATAAATATATATATATATATATAAATACTTTACATATATATATATATTTATATATAAATATATATATACATATATATATATATATATATATATATATATAAATATATATATATATATATATATATATATATATATATATAAATATATATATATATATACATATATAATGACATTCATCATCACTTCATATAACACCATCCATCATTACTACATATAACACCAATCATCACTACATATAACACCATCCATCATCAATACATATAACACCACCCATCATCACTACATATAATGACATCCATCATCACTACATATAACACCATCCATCTACAGATCTCAAGTAGTTTCCGAGATTCTCGTGCGGACACACATACACACAAACACACAAACAAACATACAGACATACTTCTTTGTTTTATATATATAGATTCAAGTTTATAAGGCGAATGGCGTCAGTAGCAGGCGTGAGGTGCACCAGTAGTGCTCCACACAAACTAAATTACCATAAATGAGACGCTCCCCTGGTGACAAGCTTCTCCTATCACCTGGCGGCGTCTAGCCAGCCAGCCCCCTCTCCCCCACACACACACGCACACGCGCGCAGGCGCGGTTCCTACTTCTTTCCTTTTTAAAGACTTTCCTGTAACCCTTGAGAACACCTGTGTGTAACCCTTGAGAGCATTTGCGTGTAACTCTTGAGAACACTTGTGTGTAACTCTTGACAACACCTGTGTGTAACCCTTGAGAACACCTGTGTGTAACCCTTGAGAACACATGTTACTCACCCCTTAGTGTACGCACATGTTTGTAACACCTTTATAATAATGTGCTTGTATGCTTGCATTGTCTTAGAACATGTACTTGTAACCCTTCAGAATATACATACAAGTTTCTTACTCTTTGGAACACGAGGTTTACGGTGTTACCAGAACATGTCATATCAAACAACTTTTCTTCCCTCCACTTGTAATACAGACGGACCTCAAATACATAGATAGAGAAATACTAAATAAAGATATCTGATGTTTGTAGCCCATCGTATATACCCTCCTCTTCCCTTCCCCCAATACCCTCCTCTTCCTTCTCCGTGTTGTATTGCCTGTCAGACCTTTAAACACAAGGGGAAGGTAAACAAGGTATCTGACGTTTGCACTCCTTGGTAAATAACACATTCAAAGCACTAATATATAAACACACATTACATCCCTGTCTTTAAATAGTTTTCTCGTAACTTTACACACGCAGCGGAGGACACCCAATGGTCTATCAATTCTGTGTTGATGTATAAACTCTCTCTAACTCTTGACTCCCGCGGCGACCGGGGAGTAGGTGAGAGCCGCGCCAAGAGAGGATAATGGCATTGTAATTGACTGACGTCGTTCACTAATTTCCTGCTCGGCTGTGGCTCATCAAAGGATTGCATCAAAGTTTACCGTGAGAGGTTAGCGTGTGTGAGGAATGAGGGAGGAGGCCTAGGAATAAATTTTTTATCTAGACTTAATTCGCATTAACTGTTGGGAGATTCACGCTTTTCCTCCAACCCAGATCTGATCCCCTTTTTATGGGAAGACTATTTTAGGTTAGGTTGGGTCAGAGTTCGTGAGTCAGTAAGCAATAATATTTCTCACAGTGTTTGGGAAGTTATATGAACAAAATAAATCAGGTTTGCGAGGAACGTCATATCTAGTATTAAGAATATCCTGTATATGTGTGTTTGTTAATCATTCAAAATGCGCATAAACACGTAATAAATGTAATCCTCGCAATGGTGTTTGAAAAATCCACCGAATAGGATTCAGTAAAGCCCACAAGGTGGGAAACGATATGTTAATGAACGACTACAGTCCGTCACAACTTGAACTAGGTATACAAGTTAAATTTTTATCTGAATATTCCTCGCGGTCTTTCATATATCACAAATACAACTTCTGCTGAAAACTGACATTTACAAAGAAACGTGTGCAGTAAACACAATGAGTTAACTCAAAACAATGTATCACCACACGGGTTGACTCTCCATCCCACGAACTAACCTTTACAACTATCATTTGACTATCCCAGCTAGTCTGTGCAATAAGGAACAACTTTCCTCTTATAGGTTTTATTTTTAAAGCCTTATCACTCATATTGGTATTATTTATATTGGGTTTATTTTATATTTATATATCTATTTATCATTAATGTCAAGCGAAATTACGTCTAGGAATCTTTTCCACCAATTACCTCCATTGTTACAAGACCACTATGCATGAGTTTGCTCTAGTATTACGACACTACCACATGCACGTAAATGTCACCATAGGGGGTAAAGGAACTGAAGCAACTTTACAAGATAAAGAGATAAATGATTTTAAATCTTCTCTCTCCACAAAAGAATATTACCAATAATGAAATATCTGGCTAACACGACACCTCGCCCCACACACGCCAACCTTATACAACATCCTTCGTGACTTCCTTTTAATCTAATTCTTCCTGTCTTGGGACATTGATTACCTTTATTGTGATCCCTTGTGGGGGCGTCTCTAGTGGGAGATCCCCTTAAAGCTTACCCAGCTTGGGACCTCCCCTCAAACTCTTAAGGGACCGTTACACTTAGAAACTCCTTAGAGCCCCTACACTTGAGACCCTTGAGAATCCCTAACACTTGGAACCTTATTAGAACCCGCTACACTTAGGCTACCCTTAGGTGGTCCTCCTCACACTTTGGAACAATACAATAAGTTCCTTCACACTTGTAACCCATTTAGGACCCCTCATACTCGGGACCACCTTCAGGACCCCCTCATACTTGAGACCACCTTCAGGACCCCCTCTTACTTGGAACAACCTTCAGGACCCCTCATACTTCAGGGCTGCTTCAGGACCTCCATCAATACCCCTACACTGAGAGCCAGGTCACGTCTCCAGGGGTGGTCGTGACCCAGATGTAAACAAGGCGCTCACCTCCCTTCCACCCTCTGTGTTTATCATATTGTCTCGGACACCAGGAGCAGCCGAACCACATGCCTCCCTGATCACTTTTGTGTGTGTGTACGCCGCCCAATTTTCGTACTTATCCCAATTTTCTTCTTTCCTTTGCCGATCTATCATTCCCTCCTTTTGTAGTCAATCCTCCTCCTCCCTTGTCACTTTATCTATCTCCCCCTCAGACTGACAGCAAGAAACACGAAGGGCAGGAGGAGGAGGAGGCATCAGGGAAACCACGGGAAGAGCTCCCTTCTTCAGTGTGAGAATTATGACCGCGAGAGTGTGTCGTACAGTGCAGAGAGTCTAGCACACTCTTCCAGCCTCCTGATGCCTGCCAGTACTAGATTTCACACACACTCCTGCTCTTCCATATTCTCCTATCCTCTTACACGACTGCCTGTCTATGTGTGTGTTTGTGTACTTCATTTTGGTGTGTGTGTGTGTGTGTGTGATCCTTCTTTCCTTTAGACATTTACTTCATGTCTTGTCTCCGTGTTGTAATCCCCCCCCCACAATGTATCGTGTTGGGTGGGATTTGGTCATATTACAGGATCAACGTCTCAATCTTTTTGTTTACTCAGTTTTAGCCTTTTTAGTGTATGTTCGCCTCTGTATTTTAAGGATTTTTTTTACATTCAAGTCAGATTTACTTGATAATCCGGCGGTTAATCCGTTTAAAAGAGAATAAATGCCTGGAAATAATGGCTCATCTTGTAGTAAATCCGACTGCCGAAAACCACAGCTGGTGATGTTAACTTCATAAAAGAACAAATATTAATATCACACATGAATTACTTAGTTTAATCTGGTAAAGTAATTTTTCTACTTATTTTATTCAAAGACCAGATAGGGAGCTACTTATTTTATTCAAAGACCAGATAGGGAGCATGTGTGTATATGTTATCTTAATAATAGATTTTTTTTCCTACGTAGCGTATCCTATCCTAACGTGACCTATAATTATACCGTGACCTATAATTATACCGTGACCTATCCTATAATAATACCGTGACCTATCCTATAATCATACCGTGACCTATCCTATAATCATACCGTGACCTATCCTGTAATCATACCGTGACCTAACCTATAATCATACCGTGACCTATCCTATAATTATACCGTGACCTATCCTATAATCATATCGTGACCTATCCTATAATAATACCGTGACTTATCCTATAATTATACCATGACCTATCCTATAATAATACCGTGACCTATCCTATAATTATACCGTGACCTATCCTATAATAATACCGTGACCTATCCTATAATAATACCGTGACCTATCCTATAATCATACCGTGACCTATCCTATAATCATACCGTCACCTATCCTATAATCATACCGTGACCTATCCTATAATAATACCGTGACCTATCCTATAATTATACCGTGACCTATCCTATAATCATATCGTGACCTATCCTATAATAATACCGTGACTTATCCTATAATTATACCATGACCTATCCTATAATAATACCGTGACCTATCCTATAAT
>NW_024744267.1:0-18694 GCF_018991925.1 Homarus americanus | reverse complement strand
AAGAGGTGTATTTGGTGACAGCCTTGGTGCCCTCAGACACGGCATGCTTGGCCAGTTCACCGGGCAGCAAGAGTCGGACAGCTGTCTGGATTTCCCGACTTGTAATGGTGGAGCGTTTGTTGTAGTGCGCCAGGCGGGAAGCTTCGGCAGCGATGCGCTCGAAGATGTCGTTCACGAAAGAGTTCATGATGGACATAGCTTTGGAGGAGACTCCTGTGTCGGGGTGCACTTGCTTCAGTACCTTGTAGATGTAGATGCTGTAGCTTTCCTTCCTCCTGCGCTTCTTCTTCTTGTCACCCTTGGCAATGGCCTTCTGGGCCTTTCCAGCCTTCTTGGCAGCCTTTCCGGAAGTTTTGGGAGGCATGGCGGCACAGTTACTCGTGGCGCGGAGCGAGAGAATTGAAAACTGGCCTGACTAACTTTTCCTTATATACCGAGCGGGCCGCTCAGGATCAGACTGGCTGCAGCTACGGCTCTCTTACATTGGTTGGGTCCGCGTGACGGCCACCTGGCCTGATCCTGAGCTTGGTATAAAAGACCAAGGTGGCGGGCGGAAATTTAACTCCTATCACGAAAAGCAGCAGCAGCAACATGTCAGGACGCGGCAAGGGAGGCAAAGTTAAGGGCAAGTCAAAGTCCCGTTCTAGCAGGGCCGGACTCCAGTTCCCCGTGGGTAGGATCCACCGTCTCTTGCGTAAAGGCAACTATGCTGAGCGTGTTGGTGCAGGTGCCCCTGTGTACCTTGCAGCCGTCATGGAGTACCTGGCAGCAGAAGTGCTCGAGCTGGCCGGTAACGCCGCCCGCGACAACAAGAAGACCTGCATTATCCCGCGTCATCTTCAGCTTGCCATTCGCAATGACGAGGAGCTGAACAAGCTCCTGTCTGGAGTCACCATTGCCCAAGGGGGTGTCCTTCCTAACATCCAAGCTGTGCTCCTCCCCAAGAAGACAGAGAAGAAATAAGAACCCAAGGTTCGTTCACACAAGACAACCTAACCAAACAGGCTCCTTTCGGAGCCACAGGATATCACTTAAAGAGAGAAATATACGACATCAACGTTTTGCAGGATAACACTCTATTTTACGTGTAATTAGCATAGTATTGTGGAAATTGAGTGAAATTGTTTTGGAATGTTGTAGATGTGAAGGGGTACTGCGGGGGCCTGGGGTGGGGGACTTAAACGGGACTTAGAAGGGCGCAAGAAGCAGCAGCAGCAGCAGCAGCAGCAGCAGCAGCAAGGGAGGCGACCTTATTTTCACTCTGGTTCATTGACAATACACATTTACCAGCAGCATACATTGGAGTCATATTGTAATTGTAGACTAATCAGTGTGGGCTAGCTAGCTAGCCAATTTGGGATAAACAGCAAGAATGTAATGTCCTCAATGAAGTAATGACATAGTTCAAGATACAATAAGTGAGGTGGCCTGAAGTCTTTGACAGTGTCACATTCAATAATATAGTGCTTTAAAGGTGTATCACAAAGTTTACATGCTGAGTGTTCCGGTATGGGTACAGCGTTACTAACTTGCCAGATGTGTCTGTATCCTAACCTAATTGTGGCCACGACTACATCACACAGGCAGGCAGGAGCAAGTTGTTTGGACACTATTCCTAGCCTCCTTGGTCCCTGTTCACCTACCTACTGTAGCAGTAAGTAGGTACCTGTTGTAAATCGAAAGGTTGCGAATTCGTATTCAGGGAAAGTTGTTGGAGCTTCTAAACTTGAACTGACACAATCCGAGGAGTGGTGACCCGAGGATCACAGACACTATCTCTCCCTTCCTAACCTCCTGCTCCTTCCTCTGTCCTCCCCAAATTGAACCATGCTATCGCAAAGGTAATAATACAGGTAGAGACAACAACATATTTTCCTATTGTCTTATTATATATTAATAACAGAAACGCTGCCGCCATCCCGGAGGCTTTACATTGTCTCACTGTTCATTCCCTCCACAATTCTTCCTCGTACTTCTTCTTCTTCTTCTTCTTCTTCTTCTTCTTCTTCTTCCATGAATACTTTATTAACGGTGTATGTAAGTTTCACCATGTTTTGCACGACAGCGGTAGAGCAAAGTATATTTTGTTAGCAATAAACCAAAAGCATATTTTATGGCCTAATCATCACTACATAGAACACCACCCATAAAGCATGATACTAGTAGACCACAAAAACTGCTATAAACACCCAAAGCATATTTTATTGCCTAATCATCACTACATAGAACACCACTCATAAAGCATGATACTATTAGACCACAAACTGCTATAAACCCCAATAATAAACTATACTAGTGACTATAATTGTGTTACCCAATATTATACGAAATAATACTATAAAACATAATAATAAACACACTAATAGTGTATATTAGTGACTATAATTGTGTTACCCAATATTATACGAAATAATACTATAAAACATAATAATAAACACACTAATAGTGTATATTAGTTGAATGCACAATCTGATGAGAAGTCAAAAAAAAAACAAAAAAACATAACAATAACCTAGAAAGAGTGTAGAGTATTTTTGTGCAAACTATTATACTAGTAGATGGTCTAAGATAACTGTATGTGAAGGAAAAGGTGTGCTCTCCACTCAAACTTGTTTTTTATGAAATCTCCTACTCCCCAGCTGAGCGGTACGCCCAATGGGAAACAAAACGTGGCACATAACACGCCGCCCGCCAGCTCTGGCTCGGTGAATAGGAATCAGTAATCGGGCGGAGTATAAACAACACCGCCGCCAATGTGCTCCTCCCATCTCTGAGGAAATCTGGCAGGCAACTTTGTATTATATTAGCATGTAATAATAATAACAATAATAATAATAATAATACTACTACTAATAATAATAATAATAATAATATTAATAATAATAATATTAATAATAATAACATGCAATTTCATTTTATAACACATACTAACAAAATAGTGTATAGCCTACTATACTTAACTATAATAGGTTAGGTTGCGTAGGAGGATCTAAAAAGTACAGTAGTATATACACACACACACACACACACACACACACACACACATACATATAGACAACAAACTAAATTAGAAACCACACGTCAGTGAAGTTATCAAATCCTCCAGTTTCTGTCTCCACCTCCTACGCCGACTCAAGTCCCTCGGTGTTCCTGCACACGAGCTCCTCAGTGTCTACACAACATTCATACTTCCCAAGCTCACCTATGCCTCCTCCACCTGGTCTTCCTCCCTAAATGCCACACAACGTAAACACCTAGAAAAAGTGCAAAAGAGGCCATGCAAGATTATTCTCTCCCCTTCCTACTCCACATATCAAGAAGCGCTCAACACACTGACCGACCCTTTAGACTCTCACTGACCATCACCACGACCTCATCTGCCAATTTGGTAAGAAGCTTCTACACCGGCCCCTACTACCATCTGAGATCCCTAGTCCGAGAATTGCTCTTCGACACCACAACCGCATCCAGCCCATACGTGCACGAACTGATCGCTATAAGAACAGCCCAGTCCCAACCATTGTAAAAATTATCGATAACTTGTAATAAATCAGTGTACTCACTCCCAGTAAACACTACTCCTTGCACTGTCACTATGTTGAAATGAACTGTAGTTTGAGCTTTTCCCCAGCTAGTTATTATATGTCTTATTTGTGTCACTCATGTTACTTGTATATTATTTGTAATTCGTAACCCATTCCCAAAATATGTAACTGTATATTTTCAGCCTTCTGGCTGCCAAGCACTTTCAATAAACCGTTAATTATTATTATTATTATTATTTATATGTTGGCCGATACCAACTCACTCCCCTGAACCCTCCTCCCCACCGGACTATCAACAAGTTCTTGCCATAAGGTACTATCTCATTTGGCAAAGGAATGGAACCAGTGATGAATAGTGGTGAACAGTGCTTAACTCAGTGAAAAACAACTCGGCAGTTGAGTCTTACCCAAGCTAGCTAACCACCTTCACACAGTGAGGTCCCAGGTACCCGGTTATACTTCTCCTGAGACTCCACGATAGAGAGGCCTGGGACCACACCTCACCCACTTGAATGAGTGAGTCATGTGGACCACGTGGTGTCCCCAAGATGCTACGACACCACGTAGTGAATGTTTTGCTACAGCATCATCATGTGAAGTTCCTCATAACACCATCTGTGAGGTAACTGCTACATCCTCAGGCCCCTCATAACGCCATCTGTGAGGGAGTTACTACACTACGTGTCTGGTGTTCAACACCCCACCTTACATGATCTATGCGTGCAAACATTAATCTGTATGTTCACTGTGTGCTCCTTCACCTTTCTCTAATGAGGGCTTTTGTTAAACCACCAATGTATGTACTAAGTCAATTGTGTCCAATGTATACTTTCGAAAAGCCCTTGTTTGGGTTAGGTAGGAGAGAGTAGTCGTCATTATTGTCCAAGCCACATTATCTATTTCTATATATAAGTAATGTAGGCTGGTTTTTAAATACCTCAATCCCTTAACGGTGCCGTTTGTATATTAAGAAATACCGAAGCCATACAGTACAACACCAGCGAATATGAAGTATCACTGTAACCGGCAACTGTTACTCACTCATACCTACATACAGATATAGAGTCTTTACAGAATGATAGCAGACACGGGGAAGACGAACAACAAGAGGAGAAGAGTTAGAAGAAAATCAACTTCAAGCTAAGAAGAAGAATACCAAGACATTTCCTCCAAACAAGAAAACAACACACACACAATCAAGCCGACCAAACACTGAGAAACCATGGCGGAACCCAACATGCACCGGACGCTTGACCTGACTCTATCCTGCCGCATCCAGGCGAGTTGCTGCTTAAAGTCCCTCACGCAAGCGCTGTTAGCCACTGCACCTATTCTATCCTCCTAAAATTCACTTCAATCCCCCCTGCCACTAGCATGTTATGTATGTATGTATGTATGTATGTATGAATGAATGCTAACTGCAACTTTGCGTATTAAAACTCATTACTCTTACCGAAGTAATATAGTGCGTGGTTATGTTATGTCATGTTAGGATAGATTATAAACTACATTGGGTTACATTTCGTGAGGTTCGGTGACGCTACAGGAAGTTAGGTGAGGTACCTGGAGGTTAGGTGGATGTTGACTGACTGACTGACAATTATTAGGAAGTGGTTCCACCACGTTCACACACAACCTATACTCATACCACAAGTCCAGAATTAGAGAGGATCATTTTATTGGATATATTTTCAACGATTTATTCAGTGTCTAACCAACTCTTTAGCGATTTAAATGTGGACCTAAAATTAGGTCCGTATATTTGTTTGTCGTGGTGGTGGTGGTGGTGTGCGCCCGTCCATCAGGTTGATTAACCACCAAAACCATAAAGGGTGCGGCCCTGCCGTTTCAGGGCATACACCACATCCATGGCGGTGACGGTCTTCCTTTTTGCGTGCTCGGTGTAGGTGACGGCGCCACGGATGACGTTCTCCAGAAACACCTTGAGGACGCCGCGGGTCTCCTCGTAGATGAGGCCGGATATACGTTTAACACCTCCACGCCGAGCTAGACGACGAATGGCGGGCTTGGTGATACCCTGGATGTTGTCACGAAGCACCTTACGATGACGCTTGGCGCCACCCTTTCCAAGTCCCTTGCCTCCTTTGCCTCGTCCAGTCATGTTGTTGTGGTTGCTACTACAGGTGGTCCTGGTGTGGCGTCGCCGAATCGAATCGAAAAATGCTAGTGACAGGGGGGAAGGAGGTTCAGGAGAAGAATAAAGGGAGGATTGAAGTGAATTTTAGGAGGAGAGAACAGATGCAGTGGCTAAACACCGCTTGCGTGAGGGATTATAAGATGGGGGCAGCAGCAACAACCCGGCTGGACGCGGCAGGGAGGCGACAAGACAAGGCCAGGCCAGCGTCAGGTCAAGCGTCAGGTCAAGCGTCAGGTCAGGCGTCAGGTGCGTGTTGGGTTGGGCAATGGATGTTCAGTGCTTGGTCGGCTTGATGTGTTTTGGTTTCTTGTGTGGAGGGGATGTCTTGGTCTTCTTAGCTTGATGTCGATTTTCTTCTCTCTCTCCTTCTCTTCTTGCTCTCTTGAATTGTCCATTCGTTTGTGTTTGGGTCTTCTTGTTCGTCTTCCTCGTATTTTAAGTCCTCATAGGTGTGGAAGAATTCAGAGAGGGAGAGGTTGACCACGTGGGCTTCAGCACCACTGGCCGCGTGGGCTTCAGCACCACTGGCCGCGTGGGCTTCAGCACCACGGGCCACGTGGTGTTCTTGGTTCTGTGTGGTGGGCTGCTTCTGTTGAGTTTTCTTTTCTTGGTTTTTCTTTACTGCTGGTTTTTTCTTTTCTTGGGAGCGTACAGCAAGGAGGGCCTCTTTGTAGCTCAGTTTTTTCTCAAGGCGAGCCTTGGCTACCCTGCATTCCTCCTTCCATCTGGGGCAGGTCCGGTCGGCGGAGGAGTGTGGGCCACCACAGGCAACGCATTTTTTCTCTGTGTTGGGGCAGGCCGTGTAGCGGTGTCCAGGGCTGCCACACATGGAGCAGGTGTCTTCCTGCGCCTCACACTTGTTTACAGTGTGTCCATAGTGCTGGCATTTGTAACACCGTTTCGGTCTGCAGTAGGGCTTGACTGGCATAGTTACCCACGCCAGTTGAGCTTCCTTGGGTAGGGTGGAGTGGTGTCCGATGAGGGCAGTGGGGTCGGACAGCTTCTTCACAACTTGGAGCTGCTGCTCCTTGAGGAGCTCACTCAGCTCTGCTTTGTCCATGTGGGCAATTTCGGCGTGGGAGATTACACCCAGCTTCAAGTTGTCCCACATGAAGGCAAACATTTTAAAAGGAATGCTGTTGATGTCTGGGATCTCCGCGAGTTGAGCGGGCATGCCCATCTCGGCGAAGGTGATCTTGATGTCACCATGGAGCTTTAGGCGTTCTACCTTGGTGACCCCCACGATCCCATTAGCTTCGAAAAACTTCTGGAGAACTAGGAGGTTTAGTTTCTTGGGGCAGGTCGGCGTGTCCGGACGTATCCGCGCCACGTTAACAAACTCGTATCCGTTCATGGTGAGGGAGAGAGAGTGTGATGGCTTCGCCCACGGTTTGGTGGGAGTAGGTGGCGTGCTGTGGACGCAGCGGCAGTATCGTTCATCCAAGGCCGTCCCTCCCTCTTGGAGGTGGGGCGTAGCTTGCGGATGACGCATGCGGCACTCGTGGCCAATGAGGTGGCCACTGAGGTGGAGAATGTCTGTATATAAGCCCGCCCGCCTGCCGGGCCGCCCACTTATCACATCGCTCCTGAACCAAGAAGACCTCTCAACAAGACCTCCTGCTGGACCCGGAACTCTGAAGACCGCCCTCTCCCTTGTACCATTGTTGGCCATCTTCCCGGACCGGACCACCCACGACTGTCATCGTCCACAACAACTCACGAGCGTTCTCGGTTTATCGAGCATTAGCTTGCCCTCCCCACTGGTGGTGTGAGTGACCCACACTCCAGCTGGAGAGCAGTTATAGCGCGATATTCCCGGCGTGGTTTGAGCCCTTTTCCTTCTACTACTATTTTTCCTTTTTCGCTCTGGCCTAGGGACCTGCACCCTCAAAAGTGTATTCGTCCTGCGGTCCCCCCTGTAACTGTTCACCTCCCTCCCAGGAGATTGTGAACACGAAAGGGGGTCGGAGCAAACCCTCCCCAGCCGAGTCTTTCCAGGAAAACCGTGATCGTGCGGGTCCACCTGGAAAGAGGGTCGCAATCCTTATCCTTCCCAAATAGGCACACTTAGCTCACGTCTATAAGTGAGCAGTCACATACACTAGGAAGAAGGCTTCCCCAATCGGGGCTCCGTGAGAGAAGCTCAGGAACCACTCTACGACCACCAGCTAGTGGGGAGTGCTGTAATTCCTTTGCTATTTACTCAACCGGAATAGGTAGGATAAAAAAAAAAATAAAAAAAAAATAAAAAAACCCGGTTATGGAGCGCGTACGCCCTCCTAACCGCGATCCCCGCCTGAACCGCCAACCTGACGACCCGAACCACGACAGGCTTCGCACAGAGAAAGCAGACCAGTTACGCGCCTTCAATGAAGCCCTGAAAACTAGGAACTCTGCCACCACCTCCAACAACTCCACCACCACCACCACCTCCACCACCACCACCACTGCTACCGCTACTGAGGACAACTGGACGAAGGTAGAAAATAAGAAACGCCGACGTGCCTTTTCGGGAAACGATTGCCGTCAAGCAGCCCCCAAGGCACCCATCACCACCACCAGCTCACCTCCAACGACACTGCCAAAATTCCGGATCACGAAAACGGACGCAAAAACAACATATGCCGCCGTCACAGAGATGGAAAAGCAAAACCCACTGGCCAAGTTCTCAGTGCGGCCCAACCTAAAGGGAGAGATGATCGTTCACCCCAAAGACAAGAACTCCGCCACCACCCTCGACACTTACCTACAAAACACCACCACCATTACTTCAACCAAGCTAGACCCCGCCCAGAAACTGATGAAGTCGGTAGTCCTCCGGTACCCAAAGGAACTACCTCTCGAACCCCTGGAGAACCACCCGAAGATCCTAAAAGCCGAGAGATGCTCTCCCCTGTCCGACAAGACGGCCACCACGAAACAAGTCCTCATAACGCACTACGGCTCACCCCCAGCACCATAGACCTCAAAACCTGGGGGATCTACGAAGTGAGGCCCTTCGTCCCAGAGCCCCTGCGATGCTTCAGATGCCAGAAATACGGGCACCATCAGACAAGGTGCACGTACAGGGAAATCTGCGCAGTCTGCGCACAGAAGCACGGCACACAGTCCTGCCTCACCAAGCGGAAAAATGGGGAAAAAATTGCCCCCAAGTGTGCCAACTGCGGGGGCAAACACCACGCCTGGAATCCTGGATGCTCCGAGAGAACAAAGAGGGTCCAGGCAAACCGACCAGCAGCAAGACCGGCCCCCACCGCCTACACACCAGCCCCACCAAGTACCTTCGTGTGGGGAACCCAAAGGCCCAAACAATTAAGACAACCTCCTCAGCCAGTCAACACCCAAAGTGCAGCCCAGTTTCCGGGCCTCACCACAGCCACACCTCAGCCACCCAAGCAGCAGACAACGACAACCACGAGAAAGACAAAAGAAGCACACACCAAGGCACCAGGAGGAATGATACACATATCAGACCTAGCCAAGGTACTGACATCCTTCGCGGAGGGTCTAGCCGGGCTACTGGGCCACAAGATCCAACCCACGCAGCTCCAAATACTCATGGGGAGCGTCCTCGGGCAAGTCGCCACAGCTCCAGCCACCTCAGTGGAGGAAGCCACGCCGGTCCGCACACGAGTAACAGCCGAGGTACACTCTACACCGAAGAAGGCCACCAGAGAACCCAAGACACCGACAGCTCCTAAGATACCGACAGCTCCCAGAAAGAAACTGGACGTTTCAACTCCCCTGAACCGAACCACGGCCCAGAAGGCAAAAACCACAGAACACGAAGACATGGACCTGATTCAGTTGGAATCGAACTTGGACATCTCCATCGATCTCCATCGAGGACCACCAGAAGTCCCCGATGAAACAGTGGTGGAAAACGTCAGCACCCTGAACATCCTAACATGGAATGCTCAGGGCATCAACAACAAGAAACACCTCCTACAAGAAGCAGCAGCCAAGGACAAGCTTGACATCATACTCCTACAAGAAACACTTCTACAAGAACACCACTGTTTCAAATTCAGCGGTTACAAGACATACAGGAGGCATTTCACGCAGGCGTCAACAAGAGGATGTATGATCTTGGTCAAGTCAAGCATACCCTCCGCCGATGTCACGCAGCAATTTCCATGTGGGGAAAACATCGAGACACAGGCCGTCAAAGTAACCCTCCAAGAACAGGAATTAACTGTTCACAACATCTACAAGAACCCAAGGGGCTCACTGGAGGTTACTCAATTATTTGCTTCGGCCGCTGACCACGCCACACTCATAGGAGGGGATTTCAACGCACATCATCCTTCCTAAGCTCGGCAAGCCCCACAAATGAAGACGGCCTACACCTATACACCACCTTTCAAGATACACCCGAGATCTGCCTCCTGAACACCGGAGAGCCCACTCACATTAGGGGAGGAAGGCTAGATCTAACCTTCGTCTCCAGTGCACTACAGCCTTCGGCCTCCTGGCAGATACACCCCACGCTGACCAGCGACCACTTCGCAACCCTAACAACGCTGAAGGTGAACAAACTCCCCACTCCACCCCCCCCGAGATGGAGATACAACACTCAAAAGGCAGACTGGGGACTCTTCAAGAAACACCTGGCTAAGTGGCGCGAAAAATCACAGCCGGCCGGCGCAGCACCCGCGGATGAGACAACCCTCCACCACCAATTGGTCGAGGCGTTTCACCTAGCGGCAGAAGAGGCTATCCCCAAAACAAAACCCACATCAAGACAGTACAATGATTACTGGTACTACTGTCCCAGGGTGAAAGAACTCAACCACAGAGTGAACATGGCCCGAAGAAACTACAGGAGACATCCCACGGCAACAAACAGACATCTCCTGCAAGTCATAGTCAAGGATACCAGGGAAGAGAAGGAAGAAATTAAAAACGTAAGCTGGCTCAAGTGGTGCTCCGAACTGAACGAGCACACCTCCCTGGGCAAGATGTGGGCCCAGATCCGAAGGGCATCTGGGAAGGCGACACCACCACCACCAACTCATCCCAACCCAGAAGAAGAAGCCGAGAGACTTGCAAAACTGTTCTCTGACCGAGCAGCAACGAAGAACCTCCCGAGACAGGCGGAGGAGACACAACGGCGTCTGCGACAGGTCAGACTCCAGATGAGCCAAGAGGCCTGCAACAGTGAAGATGACACTGACAGACCATTCAACCAGCAAGAACTCCAGAAGTCGCTAAAACGAAGCAAGGATACAGCTCCAGGGGCCGACAGGATAACCTACTCCATGCTCTCTCATGCCGGTACAGCCGGACACGAGGCTCTGCTGCAAGCCATCAATGCTTCGTGGACAGCACAAAGACTCCCACCGGAATGGAAGAAGGCAGATATACAGCCCATTCCGAAGCCCAGAGAACCAGACAAACCGAGGCCCATTTCCCTTCTCAGCTGCATAGCGAAGACGGGAGAAAGAATGGCTCTCAACCGACTCAAGTGGAAAGTAGGCAGCCCACACCCTCACATCTTTGCTTACACCGAGAACACCGGCACAGGCAACAACATCGCCGAGATACTCAGCACAGTGGACAACAAACCAGCTCTGGTGGTCTTCCTCGACCTGGAGAAAGCCATCGAACTAGCAAATCCTTTGGCCATTACAACTACGCTCGCTAAAAAAGGCGTCAAAGGAAGGTTGCTGGGGTGGATCCAGAACTACCTCACACAGAGAGAAGCACGAGTACGCTTTCAGGGAGCAACCTCAAGCTACAGGGCCCACGAAAACGGAACCCCACAAGGAGGCATCCTCAGTCCAATGCTGTTCAATGTCCTGATGGAAAATCTAGTCAAACTTCCCTTCAGACAAACAGCCAAGCTCCTATGCTATGCGGACGACTTACAGCTCATAGTAAGAGGATCGAACAGACTAGCCAACACGCAACACGCACTCCAACTTATAGAAGAGGAGTGCAACAGACTTGGACTCAAGATAAATCCAGCCAAGTCGAAAGCGATGGCCATCTGCACAGACACACCAGACAAGATGCTCTCCATACAAAACACGCCGGTAGTCTGGACCAGCGCCCACCAGTGTCTTGGAATCTGGTTCGACCAGAAACTCACCTTCAAGCCGCAACTCGAGTATCTCAGGCACAGGACGAAGAGCAGACACAATATAATGAGGTCGCTCACCAGCAAATCCGCAGGAGCAAACCTTCATGTGCTCAAAGCCTACTACGCAGTCGCCATCAGATCGCTGGTAGATTACAGTGCTCCAGCACTCATTGGACTGAGAGAAGACCAAATAGCTAAGCTAGAAGTCATTCAAAACAATGCTCTCAGGACCATGCTCGGAGCACCCATGTGGACCAGAATTTGCAATCTGCAAATGGAAACCGAGCTACCACCCCTGGCAGTACGAGTCAAGCAGGTGACAGCCGGTCTCCTCGCCAAAATCTGCAGAGCAGACAAGCCCACAGCTGCCAAGATTCGAATCAGTGCCTCTCTCCACCTCGACCACAGAGTGCGAGGGGCCACCTGGTCGCACGAGGCAAGCGAGGTCATCCGACACCTGCAAGCAGAAACACTCGTCAAGAATAACCAAGACACACGAGACAATGGTTACACTGTTCCTCCACCATGGAGCCCTCCACCAGCCACACTCAAAGTCACCGACCTCGGCGATAGTAAAGCCAACCTCCAGAAGGAGGACCTCAAAAGAATAACTCTCCAAGCCATAGCCACCGAGACACCGGCTGATGCAGCATCATACTTCACAGACGGCTCGGTGGACCCAAAACATCACAGATCCGGAGCGGCCTTCTACACCCAAGGTCAGACCCTCAAATGGAGACTTTCCAACGACTGCTCCACCCTACAAACAGAACTGGTAGCAATCTCAAAGGCCCTACAACACGCTGCAACACAACACAACAAGTCCGTCATAATTCACACGGACTCGAAATCGGCCATGCAAGCGCTGCAACACAGTCAACCAAAAGACAACGTCCACATCATCACCTCGATCCTCGCGCAGCTACAGGAATTCCAAAGCCAAAGCCGACCAGTCGTCTTACACTGGATTCCCAGTCATGTAGGGATCGGAGGAAACGACGTGGCAGACGAAGCAGCCAAGGCAGCTACACGTTCCAGTAGCGTACACATCCAAGTTCCAGCAAGTGTGCAACAGATCAAAAATCACCTCAGAAAGACTACCAAGCTCCACATCAAAAAGAGCTTCCTTCATGCACTCAACGCTGGTTCCCAATCAGCCAAATGGTACCTGGCGGCCACAAAAGGGGAACCACCTTTCGCAGACAAGAAAACTCCAAGACAAACCCAAGTCAGCCTTCACCGACTACGACTAGGGTACAAGTGCTCCTGGCAGATGATCGGAAATGACGTCACGGAATGCACCTACTGTCAGGAGCCAGCAGCCAACCCACTCGAACACTATCTCCTCGATTGCGAGGTCACACAAAGCCTCCGAGACAGAACTCAAATCTCCCAAGAAACACACACAACACCAGCGGCCACTCTAACCCGAAAGGCCCATACAGACCACATTCACCACCTACTCCGGGTCATCACACGATACCCACCACCCAGATAGCTTAGAAAGCATCCTCCCAGCAAGTGCGGACCCCAGTTCGGGGTGCGCGCCACTCCGAGGCTGACCACGTCCAAGAGTGGGGGCCGGTGGTAAGCGTCCACTGATCGGGGGTCCGCTCACACTTGCAACCTGCAGTATCCCTCCAATCTGCAGGTGGGACCACCTCCAATCCCAATCCGGTCTGGCTGCTCCTGGAGCTCCAGCCGGAACCACCAAACGGGCCGCCTATAGGCAAAGGCCCGTGTCGGACTACGGTCCGACAATCTATACAACAACAACAACAACCAGGCCGCCCCGAAGATCCTAAAAGCCGAGAGATGCTCTCCCCTGTCCGACAAGACGGCCACCACGAAACAAGTCCTCATAACGCACTACGGCTCACCCCCCAGCACCATAGACCTCAAAACCTGGGGGATCTACGAAGTGAGGCCCTTCGTCCCAGAGCCCCTGCGATGCTTCAGATGCCAGAAATACGGGCACCATCAGACAAGGTGCACGTACAGGGAAATCTGCGCAGTCTGCGCACAAAAGCACGGCACACAGTCCTGCCTCACCAAGCTGAAAAATGGGGAAAAAATTGCCCCCAAGTGTGCCAACTGCGGGGGCAAACACCACGCCTGGAATCCTGGATGCTCCGAGAGAACAAAGAGGGTCCAGGCAAACCGACCAGCAGCAAGACCGGCCCCCACCGCCTACACACCAGCCCCACCAAGTACCTTCGTGTGGGGAACCCAAAGACCCAAACAACAAAGACAACCTCCTCAGCCAGTCAACACCCAAAGTGCAGCCCAGTTTCCTGGCCTCACTACAGCCACACCTCAGCCACCCAAGCAGCAGAGAACGACAACCACGAGAAAGACAAAAGAAGCACACACCAAGGCACCAGAAGGAATGATACACATATCAGACCTAGCCAATGTACTGACGACCTTCGCGGAGGGCCTAGCCGGACTACTGGGCCACAAGATCCAACCCACACAGCTCCAAATACTCATGGGGAGCGTCCTCGGGCAAGTCGCCACAGCTCCAGCCACCTCAGTGGAGGAAGCCACGCCGGTCCGCACACGAGTAACAGCCGAGGTACACTCTACACCGAAGAAGGCCACCAGAGAACCCAAGACACCGACAGCTCCCAAGACACCGACAGCTCCCAAGATACCGACAGCTCCCAGAAAGAAACTGGACGTTTCAACTCCCCTGAACCGAACCACGGCCCAGAAGGCAAAAACCACAGAACACGAAGACATGGACCTGATTCAGTTGGAATCGAACTTGGACATCTCCATCGAGGACCACCAGAAGTCCCCGATGAAACAGTGGTGGAAAACGTCAGCACCCTGAACATCCTAACATGGAATGCTCAGGGCATCAAAAACAAGAAACACCTCCTACAAGAAGCAGCAGCCAAGGACAAACTTGACATCATACTGCTACAAGAAACACTTCTACAAGAACACCACTGTTTCAAATTCAGTGGTTACAAGACATGCAAGAGGCATTTCACGCAGGCGTCAACAAGAGGATGTATGATCTTGGTCAAGTATACCCTCCTCCGAGGTCATGCAGCAATTTTCATGTGGGGAAAACATCGAGACACAGGCAGGCAAAGTAACACTCCAAGAACGGGAATTAACTGTTCGCAACATCTACAAGAACCCAAGGGGCTAACTGGAGGTGACTCAATTATTCGCTTCGGCCGCTGACCACGCCACACTCATAGGAGGGGATTTCAACGCACATCATCCCTTCCTAAGCTCGGCAAGCCCCACAAATGAAGACGGCCTACACCTATACACCACCTTTCAAGATACACCCGAGATTTGCCTCCTGAACACCGGAGAGCCCACCCACACTAGGGGAGGAAGGCTAGATCTGACCTTCGTCTCCAGCGCACTACAGCCTTCGGCCTCCTGGCAGATACACCCCACGCTGACCAGTGACCACTTCGCCACCCTAACAACGCTCAAGGTGAACAAACTCCCCACTCCACCCCCCCCGAGATGGAGATACAACACTCAAAAGGCAGACTGGGGCCTCTTCAAGAAACACCTGGCTAAGTGGCGCGAAAAATCACAGCCGGCCGGCGCAGCACCCGCGGATGAGACAACCCTCCACCACCAATTGGTCGAGGCGTTTCACCTAGCGGCAGAAGAGGCTATCCCAAAAACAAAACCCACATCAAGACAGTACAATGATTACTGGTACTACTGTCCCAGGGTGAAAGAACTCAACCACAGAGTGAACATGGCCCGAAGAAACTACAGGAGACATCCCACGGCAACAAACAGACATCTCCTGCAAGTCATAGTCAAGGATACCAGGGAAGAGAAGGAAGAAATTAAAAACGCAAGCTGGCTCAAGTGGTGCTCCGAACTGAACGAGCACACCTCCCTTGGCAAGATGTGGGCCCAGATCCGAAGGGCATCTGGGAAGGCAACACCACCACCACCAACTCATCCCAACCCAGAAGAGGAAGCCGAGAGACTTGCAAAGCTGTTCTCTGACCGAGCAGCAACGAAGAACCTCCCGAGACAGGCGGAGGAGACACAACGGCGTCTGCGACAGGTCAGACTCCAGATGATCCAAGAGGCCTGCAACAGTGAAGATGACACTGACAGACCATTCAACCAGCAAGAACTCCAGAAGTCGCTAAAACGAAGCAAGGACACAGCTCCAGGGGCCGACAGGATAACCTACTCCATGCTTTCTCATGCCAGTACAGCCGGACACGAGGCTCTGCTGCAAGCCATCAATGCTTCGTGGACAGCACAAAGACTCCCACCGGAATGGAAGAAGGCAGATATACAGCCCATTCCGAAGCCCAGAGAACCAGACAAACCGAGGCCCATCTCCCTTCTCAGCTGCATAGCGAAGACCGGAGAAAGAATGGCTCTCAACCGACTCAAGTGGAAAGTAGGCAGCCCACACCCTCACATCTTTGCTTACACCGAGAACACCGGCACAGGCAACAACATCGCCGAGATACTCAGCACAGTGGACAACAAACCAGCTCTGGTGGTCTTCCTCGACCTGGAGAAAGCCTTCGAACTAGCAAATCCTTTGGCCATTACAACTACGCTCGCTAAAAAAGGCGTCAAAGGAAGGTTGCTGGGGTGGATTCAGAACTACCTCACACAGAGAGAAGCACGAGTACGCTTTCAGGGAGCAACCTCAAGCTACAGGGTCCACGAAAACGGAACCCCACAAGGAGGCATCCTCAGTCCAATGCTGTTCAATGTCCTGATGGAAATCTAGTCAAACTTCCCTTCAGACAAACAGCCAAGCTCCTATGCTATGCAGACGACTTACAGCTCATAGTAAGAGGATCGAACAGACTAGCCAACACGCAACACGCACTCCAACTTATAGAAGAGGAGTGCAACAGACTTGGACTCAAGATAAATCCAGCCAAGTCGAAAGCGATGGCCATCTGCACAAACACACCAGACAAGTTGCTCTCCATACAAAACACGCCGGTAGTCTGGACCAACGCCCACCAGTGTCTTGGAATCTGGTTTGACCAGAAACTCACCTTCAAGCCGCAACTCGAGTATCTCAGGCACAGGACGAAGAGCAGACACAATATAATGAGGTCGCTCACCAGCAAACCTTCATGTGCTCAAAGCCTACTACACAGCCGCCATCAGATCGCTGGTAGATTACAGTGCTCCAGCACTCATTGGACTGAGAGAAGACCAAATAGCTAAGCTAGAAGTCATTCAAAACAATGCTCTCAGGACCATGCTCGGAGCACCCATGTGGACCAGAATTTGCAATCTGCAAATGGAAACCGAGCTACCACCCCTGGCGGTACGGGTCAAGCAGGTGACAGCCGGTCTCCTCGCCAAAATCTGTAGAGCAGACAAGCCCACAGTTGCCAAGATTCGAATCAGTGCCTCCCTCCACCTCGACCACAGAGTGCGAGGGGCCACCTGGTCGCACGAGGCAAGCGAGGTCATCCGACACCTGCAAGCAGAAACACTCGTCAAGAACAACCAAGACACACGAGACAATGGTTACACTGTTCCTCCACCATGGAGCCCTCCACCAGCCACACTCAAATTCACCGACCTCGGCGACAGTAAAGCCAACCTCCAGAAGGAGGACCCCAAAAAAATATCTCTCCAAGCCATAGCCACCGAGACACCGGCTGATGCAGCATCATACTTCACAGACGGCTCGGTGGACCCAAAACATCACAGATCCGGAGCGGCCTTCTACACCCAAGGTCAGACCCTCAAATGGAGACTTTCCAACGACTGCTCCACCCTACAAACAGAACTGGTAGCAATCTCAAAGGCCCTACAACACGCTGCAACACAACACAACAAGTCCGTCATAATTCACACGGACTCGAAATCGGCCATGCAGGCGCTGCAACACAGTCAACCAAGAGACAACATCCACATCATCACCTCGATCCTCGCACAGCTACAGGAATTCCAAAGCCAAAACCGACCAGTCGTCTTACACTGGATTCCCAGTCATGTAGGGATCGGAGGAAACGACGTGGCAGACGAAGCAGCCAAGGCAGCTACACGTTCCAGTAGCGTACACATCCAAGTTCCAGCAAGTGTGCAACAGATCAAAAATCACCTCAGAAAGACTACCAAGCTCCACATCAAAAAGAGCTTCCTTCATGCACTCAACGCTGGTTCCCAATCAGCCAAATGGTACCTGGCGGCCACAAAAGGGGAACCACCTTTCGCAGACAAGAAAACTCCAAGACAAACCCAAGTCAGCCTTCACCGACTACGACTAGGGTACAAGTGCTCCTGGCAGATGATCGGAAATGACGTCACGGAATGCACCTACTGTCAGGAGCCAGCAGCCAACCCATTTGAACACTATCTCCTCGATTGCGAGGTCACACAAAGCCTCCGAGACAGAACTCAAATCTCCCAAGAAACACACACAACACCAGCGGCCACTCTAACCCGAAAGGCCCATACAGACCACATTCACCTCCTACTCCGGGTCATCACACGATACCCACCACCCAGATAGCTTAGAAAGCATCCTTTCCCAGCAAGTGCGGACCCCAGTTCGGGGGGCGCGCCACTCCGAGGCTGACCACGTCCAAGAGTGGGGGCCGGTGGTAAGCGTCCACTGATCGGGGGTCCGCTCACACTTGCAACCTGCAGTATCCCTCCAATCTGCAGGTGGGACCACCTCCATCCCAATCCGGTCTGGCTGCTCCTGGAGCTCCAGCCGGAACCACCAAACGGGCCGCCTATAGGCAAAGGCCCGTGTCGGACTACGGTCCGACAATCTATACAACAACAACAACAACCAGGCCGCCCGCCACTTATCACATCGCTCCTGAACCAAGAAGACCTCTCAACAAGACCTCCTGCTGGACCCGGAACCTTGAAGACCGCCCTCTCCCTCGTGCCATTGTTGGCCAT
>NW_024744266.1:0-17827 GCF_018991925.1 Homarus americanus | reverse complement strand
CTGCTAGACTAAACTCACACTGTTAGACTAAACTCACACTATTAGACTAAGCTCACACTGCTAGACTAAACTCACACTGCTAGACTAAACTCACACTGCTAGACTAAACTCACACTGCTAGACTAAACTCACACTGCTAGACTAAACTCACACTGCTAGACTAAACTCACATTGCTAGACTAAACTCACACTGCTAGACTAAACTCACACTGCTAGACTAAACTCTCACTGCTAGACTATACTCACACTGCTAGACTTCTTTGCCAGCTCCCCAAAGAACAACTACACATACTGTCCTGCGGTCTGGTGGCAGCGACCCTAAGTTAAGAAGTAAACCCTAGTATTAAGTGACCAATTAAAGGGCAGTATAACTGTATACACTTGGCCATGATGTTCCCCAAACATAAATATCTTACAGAATGAGATATAAGTATTTAAACTATTGCTGAATACTTTATTACAACCCCAATATTGTGGAACATGTGTACAACAGGACATGATAGTGAGAGGTACTGAAACACTCTTCTCAGGTGTGTCTCAGGCCAACAGGACATGATAGTGAGAGGTATTCAAACACTCTTCTCAGGTGTGTCTCAGACCAACAGGACATGATAGTGAGAGGTATTCAAACACTCTTCTCAGGTGTGTCTCAGGCCAACAGGACACGATAGTGAGAGGTATTCAAACACTCTTCTCAGGTGTGTCTCAGACCAACAGGACATGATAGTGAGAGGTATTCAAACACTCTTCTCAGGTGTGTCTCAGACCAACAGGACATGATAGTGAGAGGTATTCAAACACTCTTCTCAGGTGTGTCTCAGGCCAACAGGACATGATAGTGTTGGGTTCTTGGGTGTGTCTCAGGCCAACAAGACATGATGGTGAGAGGTATTCCATACCCTTCTTAGGTGTGTCTCAGGCCAACAAGACATGATAGTGAGAGGTATTCAAACACCCTTCTTAGGTGTGTCTCAGGCCAACAGGACATGATAGTGAGAGGTACTCAAACACTCTTCTCAGGTGTGTCTCAGGCCAACAGGACATGATAGTGAGAGGTATTCAAACACTCTTCTCAGGTGTGTCTCAGGCCAACAGGACATGATAGTGAGAGGTACTCAAACACTCTTCTTAGGTGTGTCTCAGGCCAACAGGACATGATAGTGAGAGGTACTCAAACACCCTTCTCAGGTGTGTCTCAGGCCAACAGGACATGATAGTGAGAGGTATTCAAACACTCTTCTCAGGTGTGTCTCAGGCCAACAAGACATGATAGTGAGAGGTACTCAAACACCCTTCTCAGGTGTGTCAGGCCAACAGGACATGATAGTGAGAGTACTCAAACACCCTTCTCAGGTGTGTCTCAGGCCAACAGGACATGATAGTGAGAGGTATTCAAACACTCTTCTCAGGTGTGTCTCAGGCCAACAGGACATGATAGTGAGAGGTACTCAAACACCCTTCTCAGGTGTGTCTCAGGCCAACAGGACATGATAGTGAGAGGTACTCACGCCCTTCTCAGGTGTGTCTCAGGCCAACAGGACATGATAGTGAGAGGTATTCAAATACCCTTTTCAGATGTGTCTCAGGCCAACAGGACATGATGTGTGAGAGTGTTCAAACACCCTTCTCCAGGTGTCTCCAGGCCAACAGGACACTGATAGTGAGAGGTACTAAACCCTTCTAAGAGTGTATCCTCAGGCCAACAGGACATGATAGTGAGAGGTAGTCAAACACCCTTCTCAGGTGTGTCTCAGGCCAACAGGACATGATAGTGAGAGGTACTCAAACACCCTTCTCAGGTGTGTCTCAGGCCAACAGGACATGATAATGAGAGGTAGTCAAACACCCTTTTCAGGTGTGTCTCAGGCCAACTGGACATGATAGTGAGAGGTAGTCAAACACCCTTCTCAGGTGTGTCTCAGGCCAACAGGACATGACAGCGAGAGGTAGTCAAACACCCTTCTCAGGTGTGTCTCAGGCCAACAGGACATGATAGTGAGAGGTAGTCAAACACCCTTCTCAGGTGTGTCTCAGGCCAACAAGACATGATAGTGAGAGGTACTGAAACACCCTTCTCAGGTGTGTCTCAGGCCAACTGGACATGATAGTGAGAGGTACTCAAACACCCTTCTCAGGTGTGTCTCAGGCCAACTGGACATGATAGTGAGAGGTAGTCAAACACCCTTCTCAGGTGTGTCTCAGGCCAACAGGACATGATAGCGAGAGGTAGTCAAACACCCTTCTCAGGTGTGTCTCAGGCCAACAGGACATGACAGCGAGAGGTAGTCATAATGCAAGATGGACTTAATTGATAATAATATAATTGGTAGTTGATTATTATTTACTTTTTATATTATACTTAGTTATTGTTTAATAATTGTTGCTGAATAATTATGTAGTTTTAGACTAATAGTTACCGTTAATAATATTATTATGAATAGTTAAAATAGCGAGTTTATTATGGTGTTAAAAGCTTATATATAGTGATATATATTAATAAAATATTAATAAATCATCTTGAAATAGTTAAACAATAAATGTTATTGTTTAAATAGTTAAATAATTAATGTTATTGTTTAAATATATTTTAGTGTTTTTGTAAATGTTGTCAAGCTATTCGGTTCTCCAGCCATTGACTTAAGTTTAGTTAATATTAATATATATCTATTAGCGGGAGTTTAATCAATAATAAAACATTATGGTTAAAGTATAATTTATTTATATTATGTATCATTTATAAATAAAATACTTTATTATAGTGTTAATAATGAAAACTTGTAGTTACTGAAAGATAAGAGAGAGAATCGGACAAGGTGTAGCGTGTCAACATCAACCAAGGTGGACGTCTTGTTTATTGTTGTTAATTTTGTTAGTAAATGTTAATTTGTGGGCCTTCCTCCCTCCCTCGTGGTAAGTTAACATTATGTATGGCCGTGTTAACTAGACACAGTACAGTAGAACATAAGAATGGAGGAAACTACAGCGGGCCATACTGGGCAGTCCACCCAGCCCCTATTGCTCATATAAACATCCAACCTATGGTTGAAGCTATCCAGCCATCTCTGTGGTTGTCGGTCACACTGGTTGAACTAGGCCCATCTGGGACCAACTAGGCCCATCTGGGACCAACTAGGCCCATCTGGGACCAGCTAGGCCCATCTGGGACCAACTAGGCCCATCTGGGACCAACTAGGCCCATCTGGGACCAACTAGGCCCATCTGGGACCAACTAGGCCCATCTGGGACCAACTAGACCCATCTGGGACCAACTAGGCCCATCTGAGACCAACTAGGCCCATCTGGGACCAACTAGGTCCATCTGGGACCAACTAGGCCCATCTGGGACTAACTAGGCCCATCTGGGACCAACTAGGTATAGTGCAGGTGTGTGGTGTAGGTTTTCGGTGCAGGCATATAGTGTTTTTATGGTGCAGGTGTGTGGTGTAGGTATATGGTGCAGGTATATTGTGTGTTTATGGTGCAGGTGTGTGGTGTAGGTATATGGTGCAGGTATATAGTGTTTTTATGGTGCAGGTGTGTGGTGTAGGTATATGGTGCAGGTATATAGTGTGTTTATGGTGCAGGTATAGTGTGTGTTTGTGGTGCAGGTATAGTGTGTGTTTGTGGTGCAGGTATATAGTGTGTTTATGGTGCAGGTGTGTGGTGTAGGTATTAATTAACAGGTAGGCGGTGAAGGCAAGTGGACCAATAACTGCTGCTGCTTATTAATGTAAACTACTGGAGGAAATTGTCAATGGAACAATGTTAAGGAAATAGTTTGATAGTTTGAGGTATTGTATTACTTTCCTGTTGAGTATTTGTTACTTTTATGTTTGGTAAGTTTTGTTACTTGTGGAGTTTGTGACTTTTTCTTTTGTTAAGTTTTGTTACTTGTGGAGTTTGTTACTTTTTCCTTTGATAAGTTTTGTTACTTGTGGAGTTTGTTACTTTTACGTTTGATAAGTCTTGTTACATGTGGAGTTTATGTCACTTTACGTTTTGGAATTGTTACTTTTCAGTAGTTTTTTACTTTTAGGATAATTTTTTGATAATTTTGTCAAGTTACTTTTGTTATATTATAGTGGTCACTGTTTGTGGTAATGTTAGTAAATGGATGTTTTTTAAATAAACGCTACTTAACATTTGTGGTTATGAAGGACAGACCTAACCAAACAAACCTACCTAACCTAACTTCCCCGGTATATTAAACAGAAAAAACTTACTATACGGTGATATTTGAGACATTTTCTGGACGTGAGATGATACAGCAGCATCGGCACTATGGCGGGTTAGTCCTATATATTAACCAAGGTGGGATTTTGGGTCATATTTATTTTGGGAAAGATTTTTTTCTTTAATTGAAGTAAAAAAATTTGGTTATAAGAATGTGGTACTTTTTATTTGTGGTTAAATTACAGTTTGTAGTAAAATATTAGCTTTTGAGACATTTTGGGAACTTTACTGTAAAGTTGCAGTTTATTTTTTGACAAGAAATTTACATTTTTGTCACTGTATTTGGTGGGATCCTAACCTAGCCAAATCGTGTGTCCGATGGTGAGGTTTTAATTCTCGGGGAAAATAACAATTTGGTGGTATTCAAACCTAACCTAACCAAATCATGTCTTCGATGGTATTTTAATTCTCTGGGAAAGGAAAAATCGCAAGACGCTTCACAATGTCGGCGTTTATAGATTAGTAAACCCTTATGGCAGTGGGATATAACTTGTGAATTTACCAGGTGTTATCCATTAGTGACTAGTAAGTGGTATTAAGAAAGTTGTTGACCAGAGTTAACTTGTGGTCCTTCTGCAGCTCTTCACAGTCTGCTTGGTTCTTGATTTCCCAGAATAACTTGGTGTCACCGCCAAACATTTGTATGGAGGAGTGTACAACGTCAGGCATGTCATTATGAAACAAACAAACAACAGCGGGCCCAATACACTGCCCTGTGGTACCCCGCTTGTGACAGGTACGGATGACGATTTTGTACCAGTAATCACCACACACTGCTTGCGGTCATGTAGAAAGTCTTCTATCCACGCTAGGACATTTCCTCGAATTCTGTACCCTTCCAGATTGATTTTCAGTCTTTCCTGAAGTACACTGTCGAAAGCCTTGGCAAAATCTAGGTAAATATTGTCGATATTACCACCTGTTCCAGAATATGGGGCCAAATATCCAGTACCTTGAGCAATTGTGTTAAGCAGGAGCGCTCCGGCATAAAACCGTGTTGGCAATCCTTTACAAGGTTGTTTCGTCTCCAACATGTTGGAACAAAAAATTATCTGAGTTTCTACAAAAAGAGTAACAGGGTTATTTTGTTTACAGTTTACTGCTGCAATTGGTTGTTGCTGTAGTGTTAAGACAACTACCATATTGCTGCCTCGCTGATCGTGGTTAATTAAGTTCCTCATGTCATTCATCGAGGTAAGATTTTCTAAACTGTTTCATTATTCTCTTTAAAAAGTTTTATGGAAATTTCTTAATTTAACCATAATATTGTATTTAAATGTTTGAAGATTTAATGAGTTCCTGTATAATATAATACTGTACAGTACTGTATACATATTATATAATATTACTGCCCAGAGTATTTAAATTATTAGTTGTTAAAATGTTATTCATTCTAGGACGGTGACATGAAGATGTAAGATATGGGCCACAAGACGAAGGTTTGTTTTGGTTAACGGGTCTCTTGCTGCACCACATTGGAAGCTTTCTGCTATAACATAAGGTACAGTACAGTGTATATCTTTGTGGTTTTAGTTTTTATTAAGGATCTGGGATCACCGTTTAAAAATTCAAGTAATTGTGTTAAAGACCTTTGAAATAATTAGATATTTAAATAGATTATGCTGTGCCCGTAAGTTTTAAAAGCCTTTATGGATGGTCTTAAATATGTTGACCATCTTTACTGTATGAAGTTAGTTTCACGTCAAAATATTTGTCAAATATGCCTGACCTAATACCTTTGTCTTCAGCACTTGGGGTAGAAAAATAGTTTAAATATCCTACAAAGGTACAGGGTACTACTTTACCTGATTTTATATCTAGGTTCACAAATTAGTTATTGTGTTAATGACTTTTTGAAACAATTAGATATTTAAAGTAGATTACTTAGGCTTTGCCCGTATATTTTAAAAGACCTTCATACACGTTTTAAAAATAATATGGACTACAGTGAGTTCTGTTGTAACGCGTGTTTTGACAACTCGAATTGGCTCTAACGCGATTTATGAATAGAAGAACCATATTTGTATAACGCGAACGCTTGTTTGCTGTAACGCGATTCTTGCTTACTATTTCTCCAATTTTGTGGTATTAACTGTGAATATGGTAAAGAAGAATATCTCCAAGAAGCGTTCTGGTGATCGCATTCCCGGTGATGATCGTAAAAGAAAGGCTATAACACTTGAAGAGAAGCTCGATGTTATCAACCTCAAAATCACCCTTATCGCCCATCAAGTTATATTCATATTTTTTCAAGGTAAAGTGTAACATTTACTGTATGATTTCATTATTAGATATGAATGTAACATTTATTTAGACTGTGCTATCCTTTGTTAGGCTAACTACTAAATTTTTTTCGATTTCGAGTAATCTGCACCTAACCCTATTTTCTCCATAAGCCCTATTATTTCTATTGCGCAAATTTCTATAACACGATGTTTAACAAGAACGCAACTAACGCATTATAGCAGAACTGACTGTATTGGGGTGTCGACTGCATGGAAAAGTCAGGAAACTTTCAAACAAATGGGGTATTTTATTTGGGTTAAGTTATACTTAAATATAGTTTTTTTGGCATCAATCTTGGCATAAATTAATGCTGTACTGTATAATAGGTAAATAATTATTGTACTTCTAGGAACATTCCACAACAATAATGATGATAGTTCAAGTTAGTGATCAAATATTACAGGTCATACCTACTGCCGTGAGTATTGTCCAGTGAATTGTTCTTATAATGGACTTGTTCCACATTAATAAAGGTTCATATAGGTGGATAGTGGAGTGTTGACCCACGTCAGGTTAAGGTTGTCACCAGGGAGGGTCGCTAAAATATCTTCAGTGGTCCCTCCATTAACCGACACAATTGGTTCCACGGAGTCGTTCGTTAACTGAATCTATATACTGTAGTGTTATATATTAATAGAATATTAATAAATAAACTTAAAATAGTTCAACACAATATGTTATTGTTTAAATTTATTTTAGTAAAATTGTAAATGTTGTCAAGCTATTCGGTTCTCCAGCCACTGACTTAAGTTTAGTTTAATATTAATATATATATATTAGCGGGAATTTAATCAATAATAAAACATTATAATGAAAGTACAATTTATTTATATTATGTAATATTTATTAATAAAATACTTTTATTATAGTATTAATAATGAAAACTTGTAGCTACTGAAAGATAAGAGAGAGAATCGGACAAGGTGTAGCGTGTCAACATCAACCAAGGTGGCCGTCTTGATAATTGTTGTTAATTTTGTGAGTAAATGTTAATTTGTGGGCCTTCCTCCCTCCCTCGTGGTAAACGTAATAAATGTTTTATGTTATGTCGTTGATATAAACAGACATTAGAACGTTTGAGTTAAAGGTTGGTTATCCGAGATGGTCCGAGTTGGTATTTGATGGGCCGAGTTGGAGGCACATCGGTTACACTATGATAACCAGTTATAGTACTTCCTTCTTTACTCACACAGCCAAACTGTGTCTGTGTGGATGTGGGTCACACTATAATAACTTATTATAGTACATCCTTCTTTACTCACACAGCCAAACTGTGTCTGTGTGGATGTGGGTCACACTAAAATAACCAGTTATAGTACATCCTTCTTTACTCACACAGCCAAACTGTGTCTGTGTGGATGTGGGTCACACTATAATAACCAGTTATAGTACATCCTTCTTTACTCACACAGCCAAACTGTGTCTGTGTGGATGTGGGTCACACTAAAATAACCAGTTATAGTACATCCTTCTTTACTCACACAGCCAAACTGTGTCTGTGTGGATGTGGGTCACACTATAATAACCCATTATAGTACATCCTTCTTTACTCACACAGCCAAACTGTGTCTGTGTGGATGTGGGTCACACTATAATAACCCATTATAGTACATCCTTCTTTACTCACACAGCCAAACTGTGTCTGTGTGGATGTGGGTCACACTATAATAACCCATTATAGTACATCCTTCTTTACTCACACAGCCAAACTGTGTCTGTGTGGATGTGGGTCACACTATAATAACCCATTATAGTACATCCTTCTTTACTCACACAGCCAAACTGTGTCTGTGTGGATGTGGGTCACACTATAATAACCCATTATAGTACATCCTTCTTTACTCACACAGCCAAACTGTGTCTGTGTGGATGTGGGTCACACTATAATAACCCATTATAGTACATCCTTCTTTACTCACACAGCCAAACTGTGTCTGTGTGGATGTGGGTCACACTATAATAACCCATTACATAGCCAAACTGTGTCTGTACATATATAACCCATTATAGTACATCCTTCTTTACTCACACAGCCAAATTGTGTCTGTGTGGATGTGGGTCACACTATAATAACCCATTATAGTACATCCTTCTGTACTCACACTGCCAAACTGTGTCTGTGTGGATGTGGGTCACTATAATAACCCATTATAGTACATCCTTCTTTACTCACACAGCCAAACTGTGTCTGTGTGGATGTGGGTCACTATAATAACCCATTAGAGTACATCCTTCTTTACTCACACTGCCAAACTGTGTCTGTGTGGATGTGGGTCACACTATAATAACCCATTATAGTACATCCTTCTTTCCTCACGCTGTTGAATGCTCTGCTTTCTTCTGTGTTTCCATAGTCATACAATCTGTCTCACTTCAAAAAGCTGATTTTCCGGCATCTTCACGGTGTACATTAATATAACCTTTTTATTTCATATTTTTATTTTATTTTTACTCTTATTTTACACACATTGATTTAGTCACTTGTAGTTTCCATTTATAAATTGTACTTTTTTAAGAATATTATCTAAGGCAAAAAATTTTCTTTCAGATATTGTGATGTCACATCTCAAGACCAAGTGTAACTAAGTAGAAGTTCACAATGTCAAGCAGAGATAAAAAGCTCTCCTGTGAGGAATGTGGCAAACAGTTTGGCTTCAAGTCTACTCTTCAGAGACATTTACTTGTACACAATGGTGTGAAGGAGTTTGAATGTGGGGAATGTGGGAAATGTTTCTCCCAGAAGAGTACTCTCAAGACACACATTCTTGTACACAATGATGTGAAGGAGTTTGATTGTGAGGAATGTGGGAAATGTTTCTCCTATAAGAGTACTCTCAAGACACACATTCTTGGACACAGTAGTATAAAGGAGTTTGAATGTAAGGAATGTGGGAAATGTTTCTCCCAGAAGAGTACTCTCAAGACACACATTCTTGTACACAATGGTGTGAAGAAGTTTGAATGTGAGGAATGTGGGAAATGTTTCTCCCGGAAGAGTAATCTCAAGACTCACATTCTTGAACACAATGTTGTGAAGGAGTTTGAATGTGAGGAATGTGAGAAATGTTTCTCCCATAAGAGTACTCTCAAGACACACATTCTTGTACACAATGGTGTGAAGGAGTTTGAATGTGAGGAATGTGGGAAATGTTTCTCCCAGAAGAGTACTCTCAAGACACACATTCTTGTACACAATGGTGTGAAGGAGTTTGAATGTGAGGAATGTGAGAAATGTTTCTCCCATAGGAGTACTCTCAAGACACACATTCTTGTACACAATGGTGTGAAGGAGTTTGAATGTGAGGAATGTGGGAAATGTTTCTTCCAGAAGGGTCATCTCAAGGCACACATTCTTGTACACAATGGTGTGAAGGAGTTTGAATGTGAGGAATGTGGGAAATGTTTCTTCCATAAGAGTACTCTCAAGAGGCACATTCTTGTACACAATGGTGTGAAGGAGTTTGAATGTGAGGAATGTGGGAAATGTTTCTCCCATAAGAATACTCTCAAGACACACATTCTTGTACACAATGGTGTAAAGGAGTTTGAATGTGAGGAATGTGAGAAATGTTTCTCCCATAAGAGTACTCTCAAGACACACATTCTTGTACACAATGGCGTGAAGGAATTTGAATGTGAGGAATGTGGGAAATGTTTCTCCCAGAAGAGTAATCTCAAGAGACACATTCTTGAACACAATGGTGTGAAGAAATTTGAATGTGAGGAATGTGGGAAATGTTTCTCCCGGAAGAGTACTCTAAAGACACACATTCTTGGACACAGTGGTATAAAGGAGTTTGAATGTGAGGAATGTGGGAAATGTTTCTCCCAGAAGAGTAATCTCAAGACACACATTCTTGAACACAATGGTGTGAAGGAATTTGAATGTGATGAATGTGGGAAATGTTTCTCCCAGAAGAGTGCTCTCAAGATACACATTCTTGGACACAGTGGTATAAAGAAGTTTGAATGTGAGGAATGTGGGAAACATTTTGCACTAAAGGGTAATCTCAAGAAACACATTCTTGTACTACACAATGGTATAAAGGAGTTTGAATGTGAGGAATGTGGGAAATGTTTCTCCCGCAGCGGTCGTCTCAAACGTCATAAACTTGTGCATGAAAAAAACAGAATTCAATAAATGTTTGAATGACTTTAACAGAAGGTAAATGTGACACACAAACTTGAATACATTGATATACATCAATATAAAACCACTTGAACAAACTCTATGAATGTAGCAGAAATAAAGACAAGTGACAAATGCCACTTTTATAGATATTAAACACAAGTTATCTGCTCTTAAGATGTAAATTACTTCTACCATGGCCTTAGTGTAGACATTTGGTGTTGGTTAAATATCACTCATAATAATACTCCATTTTGTTTCATCAGCCTTTTTAATAATGTTATTTACAGTACAGTAGTGAACAAAGGTTAAACTTATCATCTATGGGCTCAAAATTTCATCTTGACTGGATAAGTTGTGTTGAACAGAGATGAACTCTCATTTACTATAATTTGTGCATCAATAGTTGTGTCAACTGTGTACGTCTGTCTTTATTTACACGAGACGTAAGTTTTATCACAAGTACGTACATTAATGCAGGTAGTAAATCATCTTGGTAAAGTAGTACAGTGGTGGTAGACCATTTGTTATAGTCAAGGTGTTGTCATTATCTCACGGAAACTCTTCAATCTCTGTTGAAATTGTACGTAAATATTTGATAAGTTTTGCTCAACTCTGACGAGATATTTTGATATTTTATCTTGACTAAAATGGTTGGTAGTTTTGATTCATGTTTTAAATATATTCTTTCATCACTTACAGATATATGGTACCATTGTCTGGTAAATAATGGTTAGGGTTCATATATAGTAGCTGGTGTTATGGGGCAGATGAACTTTAACACCTCTTAACTGTATATAATATCATGTTTAATATATTGTTCAGTTAGCATCTTGTGCCTTAGTTAGGTAACTCTTCTTGGTTATATATCAATTCATCCTTGGGCAGTCATTTTCTTAAAGTAGCCAATGCTGAAATGCCAAACTCTGGGTTAAAATTTGTTTTTTGATCATGTTAAGCAGAAGACTTGGTTAAATTAACATACAGTATTTAGATATTTGCTGTTCTTATATACAACTTTTCCTAATAGTACTGGCATGTGTTTATCTAACAATGGTATTTAAAAAAATGATTGCTACAAGAATGGCATTAATTTTGTGGACATGAATATAGAGTTTTATGTAAATACTGTGTACTGCATACATTAGTACAGGTCCCTATAATCTCTTGTGACTCTTATTACAGCTGCATAACGTTCACACTCACCGCACTAAGGGAGTATCTAAGTTTTCTATTGGGTAGTGTCACAGTAAACACTCTGAAGGGGTAATTTGTATGTTGTATTATACCAGTGTCTGTGTATATAATGTTAAGTGTGTGTACTGATAGTATTAAGGGAGAACTCAAGGTACTGTTGTATGTTGTATTATACCAGTGTCTGTGTATATAATGTTAAGTGTGTGTACTGATAGTATTAAGGGAGAACTCAAGGTACTGTTGTATGTTGTATTATACCAGTGTCTGTGTATATAATGTTAAGTGTGTGTACTGATAGTATTAAGGGAGAACTCAAGGTACTGTTGTATGTTGTATTATACCAGTGTCTGTGTATATAATGTTAAGTGTGTGTACTGATAGTATTAAGGGAGAACTCAAGGTACTGTTGTATGTTGTATTATACCATTGTCTGTGTATATAATGTTAAGTGTGTGTACTGATAGCATTAAGGTCAGTTATTTTGTATGGAGAAGAAGAGACCTTCATTTGTGGGAGAAGGTCAGTTATGTTTGTGTGGTGCTGTGACCTTAATTGCTTGGGGAAGGTCAACTATTTTTGTATTGTCACAGAGTGCAGTATTTTTATTATGTCTAAAATAATTAGTTAAAACTACTGGTTGGTGTTTCACCCTTCCTTCCACCCTCAACTTTGATTAATGAAAAACACAAACTCACACTACTAGACTAAACTCACACTGCTAGGCTAAACTCACACTGCTAGATTAAACTCACACTGCTAGACTAAACTTACTCTGCTACACTAAACTCACACTGCTAGACTAAACTCACACTCCTAGACCAAACTCACACTGCTAGACTAAACTCTCACTGCTAGACTAAACTCTCACTGCTAGACTAAACTCACACTGCTAGACTAAACTCACACTGCTAGACTAAACTCACACTGCTAGACTAAACTCACACTGCTAGACTAAACTCACACTGCTAGACTAAACTCACACTGCTAGACTAAACTCACACTGCTAGACTAAACTCACACTGCTAGACTAAACTCTCACTGCTAGACTATACTCACACTGCTAGACTTCTTTGCCAGCTCCCCAAAGAACAACTACACATACTGTCCTGCGGTCTGGTGGCAGCGACCCTAAGTTAAGAAGTAAACCCTAGTATTAAGTGACCAATTAAAGGGCAGTATAACTGTATACACTTGGCCATGATGTTCCCCAAACATAAATATCTTACAGAATGAGATATAAGTATTTAAACTATTGCTGAATACTTTATTACAACCCCAATATTGTGGAACATGTGTACAACAGGACATGATAGTGAGAGGTACTGAAACACTCTTCTCAGGTGTGTCTCAGGCCAACAGGACATGATAGTGAGAGGTATTCAAACACTCTTCTCAGGTGTGTCTCAGACCAACAGGACATGATAGTGAGAGGTATTCAAACACTCTTCTCAGGTGTGTCTCAGGCCAACAGGACATGATAGTGAGAGGTATTCAAACACTCTTCTCAGGTGTGTCTCAGGCCAACAGGACATGATAGTGAGAGGTATTCAAACACTCTTCTCAGGTGTGTCTCAGACCAACAGGACATGATAGTGAGAGGTATTCAAACACTCTTCTCAGGTGTGTCTCAGGCCAACAGGACATGATAGTGAGAGGTATTCAAACACTCTTCTTAGGTGTGTTTCAGGCCAACAAGACATGATAGTGAGAGGTACTCAAACGCCCTTCTTAGGTGTGTCTCAGGCCAACAGGACATGATAGTGAGAGGTATTCAAACACTCTTCTCAGGTGTGTCTCAGACCAACAGGACATGATACTGAGAGGTATTCAAACACTCTTCTTAGGTGTGTTTCAGGCCAACAAGACATGATAGTGAGAGGTACTCAAACGCCCTTCTTAGGTGTGTCTCAGGCCAACAGGACATGATAGTGAGAGGTATTCAAACACTCTTCTCAGGTGTGTCTCAGACCAACAGGACATGATACTGAGAGGTATTCAAACACTCTTCTTAGGTGTGTTTCAGGCCAACAAGACATGATAGTGAGAGGTACTCAAACGCCCTTCTTAGGTGTGTCTCAGGCCAACAGGACATGATAGTGAGAGGTATTCAAACACTCTTCTCAGGTGTGTCTCAGACCAACAGGACATGATACTGAGAGGTATTCAAACACTCTTCTTAGGTGTGTTTCAGGCCAACAAGACATGATAGTGAGAGGTACTCAAACGCCCTTCTTAGGTGTGTCTCAGGCCAACAGGACATGATAGTGAGAGGTATTCAAATGCCTTTTTTCAAGATGTCTCAGGCCAACAGGACATGATAGTGAGAGGTAGTCAAACACCCTTCTCAGGTGTGTCTCAGGCCAACAGGACATGATAGTGAGAGGTACTCAAACACCCTTCTCAGGTGTGTCTCAGGCCAACAGGACATGATAGTGACGGGTAGTCAAACACCCTTTTCAGGTGTGTCTCAGCCAACAGGATATGATGAGTGAGGAGGTGGTCAAACACCACCCTTCTCAGATGTGTCTCAGGCCAACAGGACATGATAGTGAGAGGTGTTCAAACACCCTTCTCAGGTGTGTCTCAGGCCAACAGGACATGATAGTGAGAGGTAGTCAAACACCCTTTTCAGGTGTGTCTCAGGCCAACAGGACATGATAGTGAGAGGTAGTCAAACACCCTTCTCAGGCCAACAGGACATGATAGTGAGAGGTAGTCAAACACCCTTTTCAGGTGTGTCTCAGGCCAACTGGACATGATAGTGAGAGGTACTCAAACACCCTTCTCAGGTGTGTCTCAGGCCAACAGGACATGATAGCGAGAGGTAGTCAAACACCCTTCTCAGGTGTGTCTCAGGCCAACAGGACATGACAGCGAGAGGTAGTCATAATGCAAGATGGACTTAATTGATAATAATATAATTGGTAGTTGATTATTATTTACTTTTTATATTATACTTAGTTATTGTTTAATAATTGTTGCTGAATAATTATGTAGTTTTAGACTAATAGTTACCGTTAATAATATTATTATGAATAGTTAAAATAGCGAGTTTATTATGGTGTTTAAGCTTATATATAGTGATATATATTAATAAAATATTAATAAATCATCTTGAAATAGATAAACAATAAATGTTATTGTTTAAATAGATAAACAATAAATGTTATTGTTTAAATATATTTTAGTGTATTTGTAAATGTTGTCAAGCTATTCGGTTCTCCAGCCATTGACTTAAGTTTAGTTAATATTAATATATATCTATTAGTGGGAGTTTAATCAATAATAAAACATTATGATTAAAGTGTAATTTATTTATATTATGTATCATTTATAAATAAAATACTTTATTATAGTGTTAATAATGAAAACTTGTAGTTACTGAAAGATAAGAGAGAGAATCGGACAAGGTGTAGCGTGTCAACATCAACCAAGGTGGACGTCTTGTTTATTGTTGTTAATTTTGTTAGTAAATGTTAATTTGTGGGCCTTCCTCCCTCCCTCGTGGTAAGTTAACATTATGTATGGCCGTGTTAACTAGACACAGTACAGTAGAACATAAGAATGGAGGAAACTACAGCGGGCCATACTGGGCAGTCCACCCAGCCCCTATTGCTCATATAAACATCCAACCTATGGTTGAAGCTATCCAGCCATCTCTGTGGTTGTCGGTCACACTGGTTGAACTAGGCCCATCTGGGACCAACTAGGCCCATCTGGGACCAACTAGGCCCATCTGGGACCAGCTAGGCCCATCTGGGACCAACTAGGCCCATCTGGGACCAACTAGGCCCATCTGGGACCAACTAGGCCCATCTGGGACCAACTAGGCCCATCTGGGACCAACTAGGCCCATCTGGGACCAACTAGGCCCATCTGGGACCAACAGGGCCCATCTGGGACCAGCTAGACCCATCTGGGACCAACTGGGCCCATCTGGGACCAACTAGGCCCATCTGGGACCAGCTGAGCCCATCTGGGACCCTTTAGACCCATCTGGGACCAACTAGACCCATTTGGGACCAACTAGGCCCATCTGGGACCAACTAGACCCATCTGGGACCAACTAGGCCCATCTGGGACCAGCTAGGCCCATCTGGAACCAGCTGGGCCCATCTGGGACCTTTAAGCCCATCTGGGACCAACATGGCCCATCTGGGACCAACTGGGTCATCTGGGACCCAACTGGGCCCATCTGGGACCAACTGGGCCCATCTGCCAGGACAACTGGGCCCATCTGGGACCAGCTAGGCCCATCTGGGACCAACTAGGCCCATCTGGGACCAACTAGGTCCATCTGGGACCAACTAGGTCCATCTGGAACCAACTAGGCCCATCTGGGACCAACTAGGCCCATCTGGGACCAACTAGGCCCATCTGGGACCAACTAGGCCCATCTGGGACCAACTAGGCCCATCTGGGACCAACTAGGCCCATCTGGGACCAACTAGGCCCATCTGGGACCAACTAGGTCCATCTGGGACCAACTAGGTCCATCTGGGCCCAACTAGGCCCATCTGGGCCCAACTAGGCCCATCTGGGCCCAACTAGGCCCATCTGGGACTAACTAGGTGCGGTGTAGGCATATGGTGCAGGTATATAGTGTGTTTATGGTGCAGGTGTGTGGTGTAGGTATATGGTGCAGGTATATTGTATGTTTGTGGTGGTGTGGGTATATGGTGCAATTTATGTAGTGTGTTTGTGGGTGCAGGTGTGTGGTGTGGGTATATGGTGCAGTTATATAGTGTGTTTAAGGTGCAGGTGTGTGGTGTAGGTATAGTGTGTGTGTTTGTGTTGCAGGGGTATATGGTGTGTTTTATGGTGCGGGTGTGTGGTGTGGGTATATGGTGCAGGTATATATTATTGTGTTGTTTATGGTGCAGGTGTGTGGTATAGGTATATGGTACAGGTATAGTGTGTGTGTGTTTGTGGTGCAGGTATATAGTGTGTTTATGGTGCAGGTGTGTGGTATAGGTATATGGTGCAGGTATAGTGTGTGTTATTGGTGCAGGTATATAGTGAGTTTATGGTGCAGGTGTGTGGTGTAGGTATATGGTGCAGGTATAGTGTGTGTTATTGGTGCAGGTATATAGTGTGTTTATGGTGCAGGTGTGTGGTGTAGGTATATGGTGCAGGTATAGTGTGTGTTTGTGGTGCAGGTATATAGTGTGTTTATGGTGCAGGTGTGTGGTGTAGGTATTAATTAACAGGTAGACGGTGAAGGCAAGTGGACCAATAACTGCTGCTGCTTATTAATGTAAACTACTGGAGGAAATTGTCAATGGAACAATGTTAAGGAAATAGTTTGATAGTTTGAGGTATTGTATTACTTTCCTGTTGAGTATTTGTTACTTTTATGTTTGGTAAGTTTTGTTACTTGTGGAGTTTGTGACTTTTTCTTTTGTTAAGTTTTGTTACTTGTGGAGTTTGTTACTTTTACGTTTGATAAGTTTTGTTACTTGATGAGTTTGTTACTTTTTCCTTTGATAAGTTTTGTTACTTGTGGAGTTTGTTACTTTTTCCTTTGATAAGTTTTGTTACTTGTGGAGTGTCTTACTTTTACGTTTGATAAGTCTTGTTACATGTGGAGTTTATGTCACTTTACGTTTTGGAATTGTTACTTTTCAGTAGTTTTTTACTTTTAGGATAATTTTATGATAATTTTGTCAAGTTACTTTTGTTATATTATAGTGGTCACTGTTTGTGGTAATGTTAGTAAATGGATGTTTTTTAAATAAACGCTACTTAACATTTGTGGTTATGAAGGACAGACCTAACCAAACAAACCTACCTAATCTAACTTCCCCGGTATATTAAACAGAAAAAACTTACTATACGGTGATATTTGAGACATTTTCTGGACGTGAGATGATACAGCAGCATCGGCACTATGGCGGGTTAGTCCTATATATTAACCAAGGTGGGATTTTGGGTCATTATTATTTTGGGAAAGATGTTTTTCTATAATTGAAGTAAAAAAAT
>NW_024744265.1:0-26405 GCF_018991925.1 Homarus americanus | reverse complement strand
AGCTGATCAGGCCTCTTGATCACACGATCTGTGATCCTGTTTGCTCGATCTTTGCCATACTGAGGACCTTGCTTTAATCACACTCGATCCAAACAGCCTTGATCAGGATCTGATCACTTTGATTTCACGATCCCCGAGTTGTTATACGATCGTCTTGTTTCTCATGCTTGAGCTGATCCCACTGACTGAGATTTCGATCAGCGATCAGCCTGTTGAGGGCCTTTGTGTTCTATAGGCTGATTGATTTACGGGGATCAGACTTGAAGTTTTAGTTAGATTTCGATCAGCCTTTTGGTAATACTCGATTATTACAAAGGCCCCTGATCGAGTATTACAAAGGCCCCTCATCGAGTACAACAAAGGCCCCTGATCGACTATAACAAAGACCCCTGATCGAGTATAACAAAGTCCCCTGATCGTGTATAACAAAGTCCCCGTGATCGAGTATAACAAAGTCCCCTGATCGAGTATAACAAAGTCCACTGATCGAGTATAACAAAGTCCCCTGATAGAGTACAAACATTCCTGTTCGAGTAATAAACAGTACAGCCCTGATCGAGTATAACGAAGCTCTGATCGAGTATAGCAAAGTTCCCTCATCGAGTATAACAAAGGCCCCTGATCGAGTATAACAAAGGCCCTCATCGTGTATAACAAAATGACCCTAATCGAGAATAACATAGTCCCCTGACTATATAACAAAAGCCCCTCATCGAGTATTACAAAGGCCCTGATCGAGTATAACAAAGGCCCCTCATCGAGGCCCCTGATCAAGTATAACAAAGACCAATAATCGAGTATAACACATTCCCCTGATCGAGTATAACAAAGTTCCCTGGTCGAGTATAACAAAGTCCCCTGGTCGAGTATTACAAAGCCCCCTCATCGAGTATAACAAAGGCCCCTAATCGAGTATAACAAACGCCCCTAATCGAGTATGACATAGTCCCCTGATCGAGTATAACAAAGGCCCCTTATCGATTATTACAAAGGCCCCTAATCGAGTATTACAAAGGCCCCTGATCGAGTACAACAAAGGCCCCTGATCAAGTATAACAAATTCACTGATCGAGTTTAGCAAAGTCCGCTGATCGAGTATAACAAAGTCCACTGATCGAGTATAACAAAGTCCCCTGATCGAATATAACAAAGTCCCCTGATCGAGTATAACATATCCCCTGATCGAGTATAACATATCCCGTGATCGAGTATAACAAAGCCCCCTGATCGAGTATAACAAAGGCCCCTGATCGAGTATAACAGGGGACCCTGATCGAATATAACAAAGCCCCCTGGTCGAGTATAACAAAGCCCCCTCATCGAGTATAACAAAGGCCCCTGATCGAGTAGAACAAAGTCCCCTGATCGCGTATAACAAAGTCCCCTGATCGAGTATAACAAAGTCCACTAATCGAGTATAACAAATTCCCCTGATCGAGTATAACAAAGCCCCGTGATCGAGTATAACAAAGTCCCCTAATCGAGTATAACAAAGGCCCCTCATAGAGTACAACAAAGGCCCCTCACCGAGTACAACAAAGGCCCCTCATCGAGGATAACAAAGAACCCCGATCGAGTATAACATAGTCCCCTGATCGAGTATAACAAAAGCCAATCATCGAGTATTACAAAGGCCCCTCATCGAGTATAACAAAGGCCATTGATCGAGGCCCCTCATCAAGTATAACAAAGACCCCTAATCGAGTATAACAAATTCCCCTGATCGAGTATAACAAAGTTCCCTGGTCGAGTATAACAAAGCCCCCTGGTCGAGTATGTAAAGCCCTCTCATCGAGTATAAATAAAAGGCCCCGATCGAGTATATAGCGCAATAAACGCCCTTAATCGAGTATAACAAAGTCCCCTCGATCGCGTATAACAAAGTCGCCGTGATCGAGTATATAAAGTCCCCTGATCATATAACAGATCTTCTGTCGAGTATAACAAAGGCCCTCATCGAGTACAACAGCGCCCCTGATCGAGCAAGTTAAATAGCGCCCTGATCGAGTATAATGAAGCTCCCCACGAGTATAGCAAAGCCCCCCACGAGTATAACAAAGCCCTGGACGTATATACCAAAGGCCCCATCGTATAAACAAAGGGCCCTGATCGAGTATAACATAGTCCCCTGATCGAGTATAACAAAAGCCCCTCATCGAGTATTACAAAGGCCCCGATCGAGTATAACAAAGGCCCCTGATCGAGGCCCCTGATCAAGTATAACAAAGACCAATAATCTAGTATAACAAATTCCTCTGATCGAGTTTAGCAAAGTCTTCTGGTCGAGTATAACAAAGTCCACTGATCGAGTATAACGAAGTCCCCTGATCGAGTATAACAAAGTCCCCTGATCGAGTATAACATATCCCCTGATCGAGCATAACAAAGTTCCCTCATCGAGTATAGCAAAGCCCCCTAATCGAGTATAACAAAGGCCCCTGATCGAGTATAACAAGGGACCCTGATCGAATATAACAAAGGCCCCCGATCGAGTATAACATAGTCCCCTGATCGAGTATAACAAAAGCCCTTCATTGAGTATTACAAAGGCCCTTGTTGGAGTATAACAAAGGCCCCTGATCGAGGCGCCTGATCAAGTAAAACAAAGTCCCCTGGTCGAGTATAACAAAGCCCCCTCATCGAGTCTAACAAAGTTCCCTGATATAGTATAACAAAGGCCCCTGATCGAGTATAACAAAGGACCCTGATCGAGTATAACAAAGGCCCCTGATCGAGTATAACATAGTCCCCTGATCGAGTATAACAAAAGCCCCTCATCGAGTATTACAATGGCCCCTGATCGAGTATAACAAAGGCCTTTGATCGAGGCCCCTGATCAAGTATAACAAAGTCCTCTGGTCGAGTATAACAAAGTCCTCTGGTCGAGTATAACAAATTCCCCTGATTGAGTATAACAAAGTCCACTGATCAAGTATAACAAAGTCCCCTGGTCGAGTATAACAAAGTCCCCTGGTCTAGTATAAAATAGTCCCCTGAACCAGTATAACAACGCCCCCTCATTGAGTATAACAAAGTCCACTGATCAAGTATAACAAAGGCCCCTGATCGAGTATAACATAGTCCCCTGATCGAGTATAACAAAAGCCCTTCATTGAGTATTACAAAGGCCCTTGTTGGAGTATAACAAAGGCCCCTGATCGAGGCGCCTGATCAAGTAAAACAAAGTCCCCTGGTCGAGTATAACAAATTCCCCTCATCGAGTATAACAAAGTCCCCTGATCAAGTATAACAAAGTCCCCTGGTCGAGTATAACAAAGTCCTTTGGTCGAGTATAACAAAGCCCCCTCATCGAGTATAACAAAGTCCTTTGGTCGAGTATAACAAAGTCCCCTCATCAAGTATAACATAGTCCCCTGATCGAGTATAAGAAAGGCTTCTTATGGAGTATTACAAAGGCCCCTGATCGAGTATTACAAAGGCCCCTGATCGAGTACAACAAAGTCCCCTGATCGCGTATAAAAAAGTCCCCTGATCGTGTATAACAAAGCCCCCTGATCGAGTATAACAAATTACACGGATCGAGTATAACAAAGTCCCTTCATCAAGTATAACAAAATCCCCTGATCGAGGCTAACAATGTCCCCTGATCGAGTATAGCAAAGGCCCCTGATCGAGTACAACAAAGGCCCCTGGTCGAGTACAACGAAGTCCCCTCATCGAGTATAACAAAGTCCCCTCATCGAGTATAACAAATTCCCCGGATCGAGTACAACAAAGTCCTCTGATCGAGTATAACAAAGTCCACTAATTGAGTATAACAAATTCCCCTGATCGAGTATAACAAAGCCCCGTGATCCAGTATAACAAAGTCCCCTGATCCAGTATAACAAAGTCCCCTGATCGAGTACAAGAAAGGCCACTGATCGAGAATAACGAAGCCCCCTCATCGAGTATAGCAAAGCCCCCTGATCGAGTATACCAAAGGCCCCTGATCGAGGCCCCTGATCAAGTATAAGAAAGACCCCTAATCGAGTATAACAAATTCCCCTGATCGAGTATAACAAAGTTCCCTGGTCGAGTATAACAAAGTCCCCTGGTCGAGTGTAACAAAGCCCCCTCATCGAGCATAACAAAGGCCCCTAATCGAGTATAACAAAGTCCCCTGACGGAGTATATCAAAGATCCCAAATCGAGTATAACAAAGTCCACTAAACGAGTATAACAAATTCCCCTAATCGAGTATAACAAAGCCCCGGGATCGAGTATAACAAAGGCCATTATCGAGTATAACAAAGCCCCCTGGTAGAGTATAACAAAGTCCCCTGATCGAGTATAACAAAGTTCCCTGGTCGAGTATAACAAAGTCCCCTGGTCGAGTATAACAAAGCCCCCTCATCGAGCATAACAAAGTTCCCTGATCGAGTATAACATATCCCCTGATCGAGCATAACAAAACCCCCTGATCGAGTATAGCATTGCCCCAAAATCGAGTAGAACAAAGTTCCCTGATCGAGTATAACATATCCACTGATCGAGCATAACAAAGCACTCTCATCGAGTATAGCAAGGCACCCTGATCGAGTATAACAAAGGCCCCTGATCGAGTATAACAAAGGACCCTGATCGAGTATAACAAAGGCCTCTGATCGAGTATAACAAAGGCCCCTGATCGAGTACAACAAAGGCCCCTAATCGAGTATAACAAAGTCCCCTGATCGAGTATATCAAAGATCCCAAATCGAGTATAACAAAGTCCACTAATCGAGTATAACAAATTCCCCTGATCGAGTATAACAAAGTTCGGGGATCGAGTATAACAAAGGCCATTATCGAGTATAACAAAGGCCATTATCGAGTATAACAAAACCCCCTGGTAGAGTATAACAAAGGCCCCTGATCGAGTACAACAAAGGCCCTTGATCGAGTACAACAAAGGCCCCTAATCAAGTATAACAAAGACCACTGATCGAGTATAACAAATTCCCCTAATCGAATATAACAAAGGCCCCTGCTCGAGTATAACAAAACACCCTCATCGAGTATAACACAGGCCCCTAGTCGAGTATAACAAAGGACCCTGATCGAGTATAACAAATGCCCCAAATCGAGTATTACAAAGGCCCCTCATCGAGTACAACAAAGGCCCCTGATCGAGTATAACAAAGCCGCCTGATCGAAAATGTGCTTCCAATGATCAGAGCGGATAAAGCCCTTCACTTGAGTTAAACAAAGGCCCCTGATCGAGTATAACAAACGCCCCTAATCGAGTATAACATAGTCCCCTGATCGAGTATAACAAAGGCCCCTTATCGAGTATTACAATTGCCCCTGATCGAGTATTATAAAGGCCTCTGATCGAGTACAACAAAGGCCCCTGATCGAGTAAACAAAGTCCCCTGATCGAGTATAACAAAGACCCCTTATAGAGTATTTCAAAGGCCTCTAATCGAGTATAACAAAGGCCCCTTATCGAGTATTACAAAGGCCCCTGATCGAGTATTACAAAGGCCCCTGATCGAGTATTACCAAGGCCCCTGATCGAGTACAACAAAGTTCCCTAATCGAGCAAACAAATTCCCCTGACCGACTATAACAAAGTCCCCTGATCGTGTATAACAAAGTCCCCTGATCGAGTATAACAAATTCCCCGGATCGAGTATAAGAAAATTCCTTCATCGAGTATAACAAAGTACCCTGATCGAGTATAACAATGTCCCCTGATCGAGTATAACAAAGGCCCTTGATGGTGTAGCAAACAGCGCCCCTGGCCGAGTACAACAAAGTCCCCATCGAAAGTATAACAAATTCCCAGGATCGACTATAACAAAGTCCTTCATATCGAGTATAACAAAGTGCGCTGATCGATTATAACAAAGTCCACTGATCGAGTATAACAAAGTCCCTGATCGAGTATAACATATCCCCTGATCGAGCATAACAAAGCCCCTCATCGAGTATAGCAGAGCCCCCTGATCGAAAGTATAACATAGTCCCCGGATCGAGTATGACAAAACCCTCATCGAGTATTGGCAAAGGCCCCTGATCGAATATAAGAAAGGCCCTTGATCGAGGCCCTGATCGAGTATAATATATCCCCTGATCGAGCATAACAAAGGCCCCTTGTCGAGTATGACAAACTCCCCGGGTCGAGTATAACAAAGTCACCTCATCGAGTATAACAAAAGCCCCTGATCGAGTATAACATAGGCTCCTGATCGAGATAACAAAGGCCCCTGATCGAGTATAACATAGTTCCCTAATCGAGAATAACAAAAGCCCCTCATCGAGTATTACAAAGGCCCCTGATCGAGTATAACAAAGGCCGCTGATCGAGGCCCTTAATCAAGTATAACAAAGTCCCCTGGTCGAGTATAACAAAGTCGCCTGGTCGAGTATAACAAAGCCGCTTCATCGAGTATAACAAAGTCCCCTGATCGAGTATAACAAATTCCCCTGATCGAGTATAACAAAGTCCCTTGATCGAGTATAACAAAGTCCCTAGATCGAGTATAACAAAGTCTCCTGATCGAGTATAACAAAGCCCCCTCATCGAGTATAACAAAGTCCCCTGATCGAGTATTTCAAAGCCCCCTCATCGAATATTTCAAAGCCCACTCTTCGAATATTTCTAAGCCCCCTCATCGAATATAATAAAGTCCCCTGATCGAGTATAACAAGGTCCACTGATCGAGTATAACACATTCCCCTGATCGAGTATAACAAAGCCCCGTGATCGAGTATAACAAAGTCCCCTGATCGAGTATAACAAAGACCTGTTATCGAGTATAACAAAGGCCCCTGATCGAGTACAACAAAGGCCCCTGATCGAGTATAACAAAGGTCTTGATCGAGTATAACGAAGCCCCCTGATCGAGTATAGCAAATCCCCGTGATCGATTTTAACAAAGGCCCCTGATCGAGTATAACAAAGGCACCTGATCGAGGCCCCTGATCAAGTATAACAAAGACCCCTAATCGAGTATAACAAATTCCCCTGATCGAGTATAACAAAGTTCGCTGATCGAGTATAACAAAGTCCACTGATCGAGTATAACAAAGTCCCCTGGTCGAGTATAACAAAGTCCCCTGGTCGAGTATAACAAAGTCGCCTGGTCGAGTATATCAAAGTCCCCTCATCGAGTATAACAAAGTTCCCTGATCGAGTATAACAAAGGCCCCTGATCGAGTATAACATAGTCCCCTGATCGAGTATAACAAAAGCCCCTCATCGAGTATTATAATGAGCCCCTGATCGAGTATAACAAAGGCCCCTAATCGAGGCCCCTGATCAAGTATAACAAAGTCTTCTGGTCGAGTATAACAAAGTCCCCTGATCGAGTATAACAAAGTCCCTTGATTGAGTATAACAAAGTCCCCTGATCGAGTATAACATATCCCCTGATCGAGCATAACAAAGCTCCCTCATCGAGTATAGCAAAGATCCCTGATCGAGTATAACAAAGGCCCCTGATCGAGTATAACAAGGGACCCTGATCGAATATAACAAAGGCCCCTGATCGAGTATAACATAGTCCTTTGATCGAGTATAACAAAAGCCCCTCATCGAGTATTACAAAGGCCCCTGTTGGAGTATAACAAAGGCCCCTGGTCGAGGCCCCTGATCAAGTAAAACAAAGTCCCCTGTTCGAGTATAACAAATTCCCCTCATCGAGTATAACAAAGTCCCCTGGTCAAGTATAACAAAGTCCCCTGATCGAGTATAACAAATTCCCCGGATCGAGTATAACAAAATTCCTTCATCGAGTATAACAAAGTACCCTGATCGAGTATAACAATGTCCCCTGATCGAGTATAACAAAGGCCCTTGATGGTGTACAACAAAGGCCCCTGGTCGAGTACAACAAAGTCCCCTGATCGAGTATAACAAATTCCCCGGATCGACTATAACAAAGTCCCTTCATCGAGTATAACAAAGTGCGCTGATCGATTATAAATAAGTCCACTGATCGAGTATAACAAAGTCCCCTGATCGAGTATAACATATCCCCTGATCGAGTATAACAAAGCCCCCTCATCGAGTATAGCAGAGCCCCCTGATCGAGTATAACATAGTCCCCTGATCGAGTATAACAAAGGCCTCTGATCGAGGCCCCTGATCAAGTATAACAAAGTGCCCTGGTCGAGTATATCAAAGTCCTCTGGTCGAGTCCAACAAATTCCTCTCATCGAGTATAACAAAGTCCCCTGATCAAGTATAACAACGTTCCCTGATCGAGTATAATATATCCCCTCATCGAGCATAACAAAGGCCCCTGGTCGAGTATGACAAACTCCCCGGATCGAGTATAACAAAGTCACCTCATCGAGTATAACAAAGGCCCCTGATCGAGTATAACATAGGCTCCTGATCGAGTATAACAAAGGCCCCTGATCTAGTATAACATAGTTCCCTAATCGAGAATAACAAAAGCCCCTCATCGAGTATTACAAAGGCCCCTGATCGAGTATAACAAAGGCCGCTGATCGAGGCCCCTGATCAAGTATAACAAAGTCCCCTGGTCGAGTATAACAAAGTAGCCTGATCGAGTATACCAAAGCCGCTTCATCGAGTATAACAAAGTCCCCTGATCGAGTATAACAAATTCCCCTGATCGAGTATAACAAAGTCCCCTGATCGAGTATAACAAAGTCCCTAGATCGAGTATAACAAAGTCTCCTGATCGAGTATAACATAGCCCCCTCATCGAGTATAACAAAGTCCCCTGATCGAGTATTTCAAAGCCCCCTCATCGAGTATTTCAAAGCCCCCTCTTCGAATATTTCTAAGCCCCCTCATCGAATATAATAAAGTCCCCTCATCGAGTATAACAAGGTCCACTGATCGAGTATAACACATTACCCTGATCGAGTATAACAAAGCCCCGTGATCGAGTATAACAAAGTCCCCTGATCGAGTATAACAAAGACCTGTTATCGAGTATAACAAAGGCCCCTGATCGAGTACAACAAAGGCCCCTGATCGAGTACAACAAAGGCCCTTGATCGAGTATAACGAAGCCCCCTGATCGAGTATTACAAAGCCCCCTGATCGAGTATAACAAAGGACCCTCATCCAGTATAACATACTCCCCTGATCGAGTTTAACAAAAGCCCCTCATCGAGTATTACGAAGGCCCTGATCGAGTATAACAAAGGCCCATGATCGAGGTCCCTGATCAAGAATAACAAAGACCCCTAATCGAGTATAACAAATTCCCCTGATCGAGTATAACAAAGTCCGCTGATCGAGTATAACAGAGTCCACTGATCGAGTATAACAAAGTCCCCTGGTCGAGTATAACAAAGTCTCCTGGTCGAGTATAACAAAGACGCCTGGTCGAGTATAACAAAGCCCCCTCATCGAGTATAACAAAGTTCCCTGATCGAGTATAACAAAGGCCCCTGATCGAGTATAACATAGTCCCCTGATTGAGTATAACAAAAGCCCCTCATCGAGTATTACAATGGCCCCTGATCGAGTATAAGAAAGGCCCCTAATCGAGGCCCCTGATCAAGTATAACAAAGTCCTCTGGTCGAGTATAACAAAGTCCCCTGATCGAGTATAACAAATTACCCGGATCGAGTATAACAAAGTCCCTTCATCAAGTATAACAAAGTCCCCTAATCGAGTATAGCAATGTCCCCTGATCGAGTATAACAAAGGCACCTGATCGAGTTAACAAAGGCGACTGGTCGAGTACAACAAAGTCCCCTCATCGATTATAACAAAGTCCCCAGATTGAGTATAACAAATTCCCCGGATCGAGTACAACAAAGTCCCCTGATCGAGTATAACAAAGTCCCCTGATCGAGTATAACAAAGTCCACTAATCTAGTATAACAAATTCTCCTGATCGAGTATAACAAAGCCCGTGATCGATTATAACAAAGTCCCAGATCGAGTATAACAAATGCCCCTGATAGAGTAAAACAAAGGCCCATCATCGAGTACAACAAAGGCCCCTGATCGAGGATAACAAAGAACCCCGATCGAGTATAACATAGTCCCCTGATCGAGTATAACAAAAGCCACTCATCGAGTATTACAAAGGCCCCTCATCGAGTATAACAAAGGCCATTGATCGAGGCCCCTGATCAAGTATAACAAAGGCCCCTAATCGAGTATAACAAATTCCCCTGATCGAGTATAACAAAGTCCCCTGGTCGAGGCCCCTGATCAAGTAAAACAAAGTCTCCTGTTCGAGTATAACAAATTCCCCTCATCGAGTATAACAAAGTCCCCTGGTCAAGTATAACAAAGTCCCCTGGTCGAGTATAACAAAACAAAGGCCCGTGATCGAGTACAACAAAGGCCCTTGATCGAGTATAACGAAGCCCCCTGATCGAGTATGCAAAGCCCCCTGATCGATTTTAACAAAGGCCCCTCATCGAGTATTACAAAGTCCGCTGATCGAATATAATAAAGTCCACCGATCGAGTATAAGAAAGTCCCCTGATCGAGTATAAGAAAGTCCCTTGGTCGAGTATAACAAAGTCGCCTGGTCGAGTATAACAAAGCCGCCTGGTCGAGTATAACAAAGCCCCCTCATCGAGTATAACAAAGTTCCCTGATCGAGTATAACAAAGGCCCCTGATCGAGTATAACAAAGGACCCTGATCGAGTATAACAAAGGCCCTGATCGAGTATAACATAGTCCCCTGATCGAGTATAACAAAAGCCCCTCATCGAGTATTACAATGGCCCCTGATCGAGTATAACAAAGGCCCTTGATCGAGGCCCCTGATCAAGTATAATAAAGTCCTCTGGTCGAGTATAACAAAGTCCTCTGGTCGAGTATAACAAATTCCCCTGATTGAGTATAACAAAGTCCACTGATCAAGAATAACAAAGTCCCCAGGTCGAGTATAACAAAGACCCCTGGTCGAGTATAACAAAGCCCCCTCATCGAGTATAACAAAGGCCCCTGATCGAGTAGAACAAAGTCCTCTGATCGCGTATAACAAAGTCCCCTGATCGAGTATAACAAAGTCCACTAATCGAGTATAACAAATTCCCCTGATCGAGTATAACAAAGCCCCGTGATCGAGTATAACAAAGTCCCCTGATCGAGTATAACAAAGGCATCAGATAGAGTACAACAAAGGCCCCTCACCGAGTACAACAAAGGCCCCTCATCGAGGATAACAAAGAACCCCGATCGAGTATAACATAGTCCCCTGATCGAGTATAACAAAAGCCACTCATCGAGTATTACAAAGGCCCCTCATCGAGTATAACAAAGGCCATTGATCGAGGCCTCTGATCAATTATAACAAAGACCCCTAATCGAGTATAACAAATTCCCCTGATCGAGTATAACAAAGTTCCCTGGTCGAGTATAACAAAGTCCCCTGGTCGAGTATTACAAAGCCCCCTCATCGAGTATAACAAATGCCCCTGATCGAGTATAACAAACGCCCCTAATCGAGTATAACAAAGTCCCCTGATCGTGTATAACAAAGTCCCCGTGACGAGTAAAACAAAGTCCCCTGATCGAGTATAACAAAGACCTCTTATCGAGTATAACAAAGGCCCCTGATCGAGTACAACAAAGGCCCCTGATCGAGTACAACAAAGGCCCCTGATCGAGTATAACGAAGCCCCCTCATCGAGTATAGCAAAGCCCCCTCATCGAGTATAACAAAGGCCCCTGATCGAGTATAACAAAGGCCCCTGATCGAGGTATGACGAAGCCCTCATCGAGTATTACAAAGGCCCTGATCAGTATAAGAAAGGCCTCTGATCAGGGCCCCTGATCAAGTATAACAAAAGTGCCCTGGTCGAGTATAACAAAGTCCTCTGGTCGAGTCCAACAAATTCCTCTCATCGAGTAAGCAAAGTCCCTGATCAAGTATAACAACGTTCCTGATCAGTATAATATATCCCTGATCGAACGCCAATAAAGGCCCTTGTCAGTATGACAAACTCCCGGGTCGAGTATAACAAAGTCACCTCATCGAAACCAACAAAAGCCCTGATCCGAGGTATAGCACCAGGCTCTGATCCGAGGATAACAAAGGCCCTGATCAGGTATAACATAGTTCCCTAATCGAGGAATAACAAAGCCCTCATCGAGGTATTACAAAGGCCCCTGATCGAGGTATAACAAAGGCGTGATCGAGGGCCCACATGTCCAAGTATAACAAAGGTCCCTGGTCGAGGAGTATAACAAAAGTCGCCTGGTCGGTATAACAAAGCCCGCTTCATCGAGTAACAAAGTCCCTGATCGAGTATAACAAATTCCTGATCGAAAAGGTATAACAAAGTCCATGATCGAGTATAACAAAGAGTCCTAGATCAGTATAACAAAGGAATACCCTGATCGAGTATAACAAAGCCCCTCATCGAGTATAACAAAGTCCCCTGATCGAGTATTTCAAAAGCCCCCTCATCCAGATATTTCAAAGCCCACTCTTCGAATATTTCTAAAGCCCCCTCATCGAATATAATAAAGTCCATGATCAGGTATAACAAGGGTCCACTGATCGAGTATAACACATTCCCCTGATCAGGTATAACAAAGCCCCGTGATCGAGTATATGAGATCCCCTGATCGAGGTATAACAGGAGCCTGTTATCGAGTATAACCAGGCCCCTGATCGAGTACAACAAAGGCCCCTGATCAGGTGCAACAAAGGCCCATGATCAGGTATAACAGAAGCCCCTGATCGAGTATAGCAAATCCCCGTGATCGATTTTAACAAGGCCCTGATCCGGGTAGGCCCCTGATCGAGGCCCCTGATCCGTATAACAAAGACCCTAATCGAGTATAACAAATTCCCTGATCGAGTATAACAAAGTTCGCTGATCGAGTATAACAAAGTCCACTGATCGAGTATAACAAGTCCCCTGGTCAAGTGTTATAACAAAGTCCCCTGGTCGAGGTATAACAAGAATCGCCTGGGAGAGTCGGTATATCAAAAGAATCCCCTCATCAGGTATAACAAAGTTCCTGATCGAGAGTATAACAAAGGCCCCTGGTGAGTATAACATATAGTCCCTGATGAGTATAACAAAGCCCCTCATCGAGTATTATAATGAGCCCCTGATCCGAAAGGTATAACAAAGGCCTAATCGAGGCTGATCCAAGTATAACCAAAGTCTTCTGGTGAGGTATAACAAAGTCCCTGATCGAGTATAATAACAGAAGTCCATGATTGAGTATAACAAAGTCCCTGATCGAGTATAACATATCCCTGATCGAGAGAGCATAACAAAGCTCCCTCATCGAGTATAGCAAAGCCCCTGATCGAGTATAACAAAGGCCCCTGATCGAGAGTACAAGGGACCCTGATCAGATATAACAAAGGCCCCTGATCGAGTATAACGCGAGATCCTTTGATCGAGTATAACAAAACCCCTCATCGAGTATTACAAGGCCCCTGTTGGGTATAACAAAAGGCCCTGGTCGAGGCCCTGATCAAGTAAAACAAAGTCCCTGTTCGAGTATAACAGAATTCCCCTCATCAGGTATATAAAGTCCTGGTCCAGTATAACAAAGGTCCCTGATCGAGGTATAACAAATTCCCCGGATCAGGTATAACAATTCCTTCATCGAGTATAACAAAAGTACCTGATCGAGTATAACAATGTCCCTGATCCAGTATAACAAAGGCCCTTGATGGTGTACAACAAAAAGGCCCCTGGTCGAGGTAGCAAAGTCCCTGATCAGGTATAACAAATTCCCCGGATCGACTATAACCAAGTCCTTCGCCGAGTATAACAAAAGTCGCTGATCGATTATAAATAAGTCCACTGATCGAGTATAACAAAGTCCCTGATCGAGTATAATATCCCTGATCGAGTATAACAAAGCCCCCTCATCGAGTATATGAGAGCCCTGATCGAGTATACTTTTAGTCCCTGATCGAGTATGACAAAAGCCCCTCATCGAGTATTACAAAGGCCCTGATCAGCGAGAACCAACAAGGCCTCTGATGAGGCCCTAATCAAAAAGTATAACAAAAGTGCCCTGGTCAGAGTATATCAAGAGTCCTCTGGTCGAGGTCAATAAATTCCTCTCATCGAGTATAACAAGTCCCCTGATCAAGTATAACAACGTTCTGATCCGAGTATAATATATCCCCTGATCGAGAGCATAACAAGGCCCCTGGTCGAGTATGACAAACTCCCCGGATCGAGGTATAACAAAGTCACCTCATCGAGTATAACAAGGCCCTGATCGAGTATAACGCAGGCTCCTGATCGAGAGTATAACAAAGGCCCCTGATCTGGTATAACATAGTTCCTAATCGAGAATAACAAAAAGCCCCTCATCGAGTATTACAAGGCCCTGATCGGCGAGGTATAACAAAGGCCATGATCGGGGCCCTGATCCAAGTATAACACAACAAAGTCCCTGGTCGAGTATAACAGTAACCTGATCGAGTATACCAAAGCCGCTTCATCGAGTATAACAAAGTCCCTGATCGAGTATAACAAATTCCCATCGATAACGTCCCTGATCGAGTATAACAAAGTCCCTAGATCGAGTATAACAAAGTTCCTGATCGAGTATAACATAGCCCCCATCGAGTATAACAAAGTCCCTGATCGAGTATTTCAAAGCCCCTCATCGAGTATTTCAAAGCCCCTCTTCGAATATTTCAAGCCTCATCGAATATAATAAAGTCCTCATCGAGTATAACAAGGTCCACTGATCGAGTATAACATATTACCCTGATCGAGTATAACAAAGCCCCGTGATCGAGTATAACAAAGTCCCCTGATCGAGTATAACAAAGACCTGTTATCGAGTATAACAAAGGCCCCTGATCGAGTACAACAAAGGCCCTTGACCGAGTATAACGAAGCCCCTGATCGAGTATAGCAAGCCCTCTGATCGATTTTAACAAAGGCCCTGATCGAGTATAACAAAGGCCCCTGATCGAGTATAACAAAGGACCTCATCCAGTATAACATACTCCCCTGATCGAGTTTAACAAAAAGCCCCATCATCAGATAAAGGCCCTGATCGAGTATAACAAAGGCCCATGATCGAGGTCCCTGATCAAGAATAACAAAGACCCCTAATCGAGTATAACAAATTCCCTGATCGAGTATAACAAAGTCCGCTGATCGAGTATAACAGAGTCCACTGATCGAGTATAACAAAGTCCTCTGGTCGAGTATAACAAAAGTCTCCTGGTCGAGTATAACAAAGACGCCTGGTCGAGTAACAAAGCCCCCATCGAGTATATAACAAAGTTCCCTGATCGAGAATAACAAAGGCCCTGATCGAGTATAACAGTCCCTGATTATATAACAAAGCCCTCATCGAGGATACAATGGCCCTGATCGAGATAAGAAAGGCCCCAATCGAGGCCCTGATCAAGTATAACAAAGTCCTCTGGTCGAGTATAAAGTCCCCTGATCGAGTATAACAAATTACCCGGATCGAGTATAACAAAGTCTCCTTCATCAAGTATAACAAAGTCCCTAATCGAGTATATAGCCCCTGATCGAGTATAACAGGCACCTGATCGAGTACAACAAAGGCGACTGGTCGAGTACAAATAAAGTCCCCTCATCGATTATAACAAAGTCCCTAGATTGAGTATAACAAATTCCCCGGATCGAGTACAAGTCCCTGATCGAGAGTTAACAAAGTCCTCGATATAACAAAGTCCACTAATCTAGTATAACAAATTCTCCTGATCGAGGTATACCAGCCCGTGATCGATTATAACAAAGTCCCAGATCGAGTATAACAAATGCCCCGATAGAGCCCACCGATCACGTATCACAAGGCCCTGATCGAGGATAACAAAAGAACCCGATCGAGTATAATATAGTCCCTGATCGAGTATAACAAAAGCCACTCATCGAGTATTACAAAGGCCCTCATCGAGATATAACAAAGGGCTATTGATCGAGGCCCTGATCAAGTATAACAAAGGCCTTAATCGAGTATAACAAATTCTGATCGAGTATATAACAAAGTCCCTGGTCGAGGCCCTGATCAAGTAAAACAAAGTCTCCTGTTCGAGTATAACAAATTCCTCATCGAGTATAACAAAGTCCCTGGTCAAGTATAACAAAGTCCCCTGGTCGAGTATACAAAGTCCCTGGTCGAGTATAACAGCCCTCACCGATAACACCCTGATCAGAGTATAACAAGTCCTCTGATCAAGTATAACAAAGTCCCTGGTCGAGTATAAAATAGTCCCTGAACGAGTATAACAAAGCCCCCCTATCGAGTATAACAAAGGCCCCTGATCGAGTATAACAAAGCCCTTATCGAGTATTACAGGTCCCCTAATCGAGTATTACAAAGGCCCCTGATCGAGTACAACAAAGGCCCCTAGTCGAGTATAACAAAGTCCCCTGGTCGATATCGAGTTACTAAAAAGCCTCATCGAGTATAACAGTTCCCTGATCGATATAACAAAGGCCCTGATCGAGTATAACATAGTCCCCTGATCGAGTATAAAGCCCTCTTCGAGTATTACAATGGCCCCTGATCGAGATAACAGGCCCCTAATCGAGGCCCCTGATCAAATTTCTGAGTCTGATAACGTCCCTGATCGAGTATAACAAATTACTCGGATCGAGTATAACAAAGTCCTTCATCAAGTATAACAAAGTCCCCTGATCGAGTATAGCAATGTCCCTGATCGAGTATAACAAAGGCACCTGATCGATTACAACAAAGGCCCCTGTCGAGTACAACAAAGTCCCTCATCGATTATAACAAAGTCCCCAGATAGAGTTAACAACTAATTCCGATCGAGTACAACAAAGTCCCCTGATCGAGTATAACAAAGTCCCTGATCGAGTATAACAAAGTCCACTAATCGAGTATAACAAATTCCTGATCGAGTATAACAAAGCCCCGTGATCGAGTATAACAAAGTCCCTGATCGAGTATAACAAAGGCCCTAATCGAGGATAAACAAAGAACCCCGATCGAGTATAACATAGTCCCTGATCGAGTATAACAAAGCCACTCATCGAGTATTACAGAGCCCCTCATCGAGTATAACAAAGGCCATTGATCGAGGCCCTGATCAAGTATAACAAAGACCACTAATCGAGATAACAAATTCCTGATCGATATAACAAAGTTCCTGGTCGAGTATAACAAAGTCCCCTGGTCGAGTATTACAAAGCCCCCTCATCGAGTATAACAAAGGCCCCTAATCGAGTATAACAAACGCCCCTAATCGAGTACAACAAACGCCCCTGATCGAGTATAAGAAAGTCCCCTGATCGAGTATAACAAAGTCCCATGATCGTGTATAACAAAGTCCCCGTGATCGAGTATAACAGTCCCTGATCGAGTATAACAAAGACCTCTTATCGAGTATAACAAAGGCCCTCATCGAGTACAACAAAGGCCCTGATCGAGTACAACAAAAAGCCCTGATTGAGTATAACGAAGCCCCCGATCGAGAGCAAAGCCCCTCATCGAGTATAACAAAGGCCCCACATCGAGTATAAATCAGGGCCTCTATATAACAAAGACCGATCAGTATAACATAGTCCCTGATCGATATAACAAAAGCCCCTCATCGAGTATTATCAAAGGCCCTGATCGAGTATAACAAAGGCCCTGATCGAGGCCCCTGATCAAGAATAACAAAGACCAATAATCGAGTATAAATTCCTCTGATCGAGTTTAGCAAAGTCCGCTGATCGAGATAACAAAGTCCACTGATCGAGTATAACAAAGTCCTTGATCGAGTATAACAAAGTCCCCGATCGAGTACAACATATCCCTGATCGAGCATAACAAAGTTCCTCTTGAATAGCAAAGCCCCCCGATCGAGGTATAACAAAAGGCCCCTCATCGATATAACAAGGACCCTGATCGAATATAACAGGCCCTGATCGATTATAACATAGTCCCCTGATCGAGTATAACAAAAGCCCCTCATCGAGTATTACAAAGGCCCTGTTGGAGTATAACAAAGGCCCTGGTCGAGGCCCTGATCAAGTAAAACAAAGTCCCTGTTCGAGTATAACAAATTCTCATCGAGTATAACAAAGTCCCTGGTCAAGTATAACAAAGTCCTCGTCGAGTATAAAGTCCCTGGTCGAGTATAAAAGCCCCCTCACCGAGCATAACAAAGGCCCTGATCGAGTATAAAGTCCCCTGATCGGTATAAACAAAGTCCCCGTCTAGTATAAAATAGTCCCTGAACGAGTATAACAAAGCGCCCTCATCGAGTACAAAAGGCCCTTATCGAGTATCCTGATAGTATAACAAAGTCCCTGGTCAAGTATAACAAAGTCCTATGAGAAAAGAAATTCCTGATCGAGTATAACAAAATCCCTGGTCGAGTATAACAAAGTCCCCTGGTCGAGTATAACAAAGTCCCTGGTCGAGAATAACAAAGCCCCTCATCGAGTATAACATATCCCCGTGATCGAGTATAACAAAGTCCCCGGATTGAGTATGACCTCTTATCGAGTATATCAAAGGCCCCTGATTGAGTACAACAAAGGCCCTCACAACGAGTACAAAAAGGCCCCTAATCGAGTATAACGAAGCCCCTGATCGAGTATAGCAAAGCCCGCATTGAGTATAGCAGCCCTGATCGAGTATAAACAAAGTCCCCTAATCGAGTATGACAAAGTCCACTGATCGAGTATATCAAAGTTTCTAATCGAGTATAACACTCATGATATAAAAAAGTCCCCTGATCGAGTATTTCAAAGCCCCTCATCGAATATTTCAAAGCCCTCGAATATTTCTAAGCCCTCATCGAATATAATAATCCTCTGATCGAGTATAACAAGGTCCACTGATCGAGTATAACAAATTCCCTGATCGAGTATAACAAAGCCCCGTGATCGAGTATAACAAAGTCCCCTGATCAAAGACCTGTTATCGATAACAAAGGCCTCATCGAGTACAAAAAGGCCCTTATCGAGTTAAAAAAAAGGCGCTTTCAGATCTGATGTACTTAGCAAAGCCCCTCATCGATTTTCCAAAGCCGCCCTGATCGATAATAAACAAGGCCCCTGATCGAGTATAACAGGACCCTGATCCAGTATAACATAGTCCCCTGATCGAGTTTAACAAAAGTCCTCATCGAGTATTACAGAGCCCTGATCGAGTATATCAAAGCCCCTGATCGAGGCCCTGATCAAGTATAACAAAGACTCTAATCGAGTATAACAAAGTCCCCTGATCGAGTATAACATATCCCTGATCGAGCATAACAGTTCCTCATCGAGTAGAACAAAGCCCCTGATCGAGTAAACAACAGGCCCCTGATCGAGTATAACAAGGACCCTGATCGAATATAACAAAGGCCCTGATCGAGTATAACAAAAGCCCCTCATCGAGTATTACAAAGGCCCTGTTGGAGTATAACAAAGGCCCCTGATCGAGGCCCTGATCGCAAAACAAAGTCCCCGGTCGAGTATAACAAAGTCCCTGTTCAGAGTATAACAAATTCCTCATCGAGTATAACAAAGTCCCTGATCAAGTATAACAAAGTCCAACGGCTTAATAACAGTCCCTGGTCAAGTGTAACAAAGCCCCTCATCGAGTATCACAAAGGCCCCATCGAGTATAACAAAGTCCCCTGATCAAGTATAACAAAGTCCCCTGGTCGAGTATAAAATAGTCCCCTGGTCGAGTGTAACAAAGCTCCCTCATCGAGTATCACAGCCCTGATCGAGTATAACAAAGTCCCTGATCGAGTATAACAAAGGCCCCTAATCGAGGATAACAAAGAACCCCGATCGAGTATAACATAGTCCTGATCGAGTATAACAAAAGCCACTCATCGAGATTACAAAGGCCCCTCATCGAGTATAAAAGGCCATTGATCGAGGCCCCTGATCAAGTATAACAAAGACCCCTAATCGAGTATAACAAATTCTCCTGATCGAGATATAACAAAGTTCCCTGGTCGAGTATAACAAAGTCCCCTGGTCGAGTATTACAAAGCCCTCATCGAGTATAACAAAGGCCCTAATCGAGTATAACAAACGCCCCAATCGAGTACAACAAACCGCCCTGATCGAGTATAAGAAAGTCCCTGATCGAGTATAACAAAAGTCCCATGATCGTGTATAAACAAAGTCCCCGTGATCGAGTATAACAAAGTCCCTGATCGAGTATAACAAAGACCTCTTATCGAGTATAACAAAGGCCCCTGATCGATTACAACAAGAGGCCCTGATCGAGTACAAACAAAAGCCCTGATTGAGTATAACGAAGCCCCTGATCGAGAAAAGCAAAGCCCCTGAGTATAAAAAGCCCCCATCGATATAACAAACCCCTCATCGTATATAACAAAGGACCCTGATCGAGTATAACATAGTCCCCTGATCGAGTATAACAAAAGCCCCTCATCGAAGTATTACAAAGGCCCTGATCGAGTATAACAGCGCCCCTGATCGAGGCCCCTGATCAAGTATAACAAAGACCAATAATCGAGTATAACAAATTCTCTGATCGAGTTTAGCAAAGTCCGCTGATCGAGTATAACAAAGTCCACTGATCGAGTATAACAAAGTCCCTTGATCGAGTATAACAAAGTCCCTGATCGAGTACAACATATCCCTGATCGAGCATAACAAAGCTCCCTCATCGAGTATCGCCTGATCAAGAGATGGCAACAAGGACCCTGATTTATAAAAAGCCCCTGATCGATTATAACATAGTCCCCGATCAGCGTACCTCACCTCCTCAGGATTACACCCCTGTTGATATAACAAAGGCCCTGGTCGAGGCCCTGATCAAGTAAAACAAGTCCCCTGTTCGAGAACAAATTCTCCTCATCGAGTATAACCAAAGTCCCCTGGTCAAGTATAACAAGTCCCTCGTCGAGTAAACAAAGTCCCCTGGTCAGAGTATAACAAAGCCCCTCACCAGAGCAACAAAGGCCCCTGATCGAGTATAACAAAGTCCCCTGATCAAGTATAACAAAGTCCCCTGGTCGAGTATAAATAGTCCCCTGAACGGTATAACAAAGCCCCTCATCAGAGCACATAACAAAGGCCCCTTATCGAGTAAAACAACAGGCCCCTGATCGAGGCCCCTGATATAGTATAACAAAGTCCCCATGTAGCAACAAAGTCCCCAGTCGAGTATAACAAAGTCCCCTGTCGAGATATAACAAAGTCCCCTGGTCGAGTGAATATAACCCCTCATCGAGTGACGATGTCAAAGTCCCCGGATTGAGAAAAAAGACCTCTTATCGAGTATATCAAAGGCCCCTGATTGAGTACAACAAAGGCCCCTCAACAAGTTAACAACAGAGGCCCCTAATCGAGTATAACGAAGCCCCTGATCGAGTATAGCAAAGCCCCCGCATTGAGTATATTATATAACAAAGTCCTATGACAAAGTCCACTGGTCGAGTATATCAAAGTTCCCTAATCGAGTATAACAAAGCCCCCATTGAGTATAACAAAGTCCCTGATCGAGAATTTCAGACCCCCTCATCGAATATTCTCCTTCCCATCTCCATCGAATATAATAAATTCTGATCAGTATAACAACCACTGATCGAGTATAACAAATTTGATCGTGATCGAGTTCCCTGATCCAGAATGACGAGACCTGTTATCGAGTATAACAGAGCCCTCATCGAGTACAACAGAGGCCCTTATCGAGTACAACAAAGGCGCTTGATCGAGTATAATGAAGCCCCTGATCGAGTATAGCAAAGCCCCTCATCGATTTTAACAAAGGCCCTGATCGAGTATAACAAAGGCCCTGATCGAGTATAACAGGACCCTGATCCAGTATAACATGTCCCCTGATCGAGTTTAACAAAAGTCCCTCATCGAGTATTACAAAGGCCCTGATCGAGAGTAATAAAGGCCCCTGATCGAGGCCCCTGATCAAGTAAACAAAGGCCCCTGATCGAGTTTAAGAAAGGCCCCTAATCGAGTATAACAAAAACCCTAATCGAGTATAACAAAGTCCTTCTTATCGAGTATAACAAAGTCCACTAATTGAGTATAACAAATTCCCCTGATCGAGTATCACAAAGCCCCGTGATCGAGTATAACAAAGTCCCCTGATCGAGTATAACAAAAGCCCCTCATCGAGTACTACAAAGGTCCCTCATCGAGTAAAACAAAGGGCCCTGATCGAGGCCCCTGATCAAGTATAACAAAGTCCCCTGGTCGAGTATAACAAATCCCCTGGTCGAGCATAACAAAGGCCCCTGGTCGAGTATAACAAAGTCCCCTGGTCGAGTATAACAAAGTCACCTGATCGAGCATAACAAAGGCCCCTGATCGAGCATAACAAAGGCCCCTGGTCGAGTATAAAAAAGTCCCCTGGTCGAGTATAACAAAGTCACCTGATAGAGTATAACAAAGGCCCCTGATCGAGTATAGCAAAGAACCCTGATCGAGTATAACAAAGGCCCCTGATCGAGTATAACATAGTTCCCTAATCGAGTATAACACAAGCCCCTCATCGAGTACTACAAAGGCCCCTGATCGAGTATAACAAAGGCCCCTGATCGAGGCCCCTGATGAAGTCCCCTGGTCGAGTATAACGAAGTCCCCTGGTCGAGTATAACAAAGTCCCCTGATCGAGTATAAAAAAGCCCCTAGATCGAGTATAACAAAGTCTCCTGATCGAGTAAAACAAAGGCCCCTGATCGAGTATAACAAAGTCCCCTCGAGTATAACAAAGTCCCCTGAACGAGTATAACAAAGTCCCCTGTTCGAGTATAAAAAAGTCCCTAGATCGAGTATAACAAAGTCTCCTGATCGAGTAAAACAAAGGCCCCTCATCGAGTATAACAAAGTCCCCTGATCGAGTATGACAAAGTACACTTATCGAGTATATCAAAGTCCCCTGATCGAGTATAACAAAGCCCCCTGATCGAGTATAATAAAGCCCCCAGATTGAGTATTTCCAAGCCCCCTCATCGAGTATTTGAAAGCCCCCTTTTCGAGTATTTCTAAGCCCCCTCATCGAATATAATATAGTCCCCTGATCGAGTATAACAAGGTCCACTGACCGAGTATAGCAAAGTCAACTAATCGAGTAAAACAAATTCCCCTGATCAAGTATAACAAAGCCCCGTGATCGAGTATAACAAAGGCCCCTCATCGAGTACAACAAAGGCCCCTGATCGAGTACAACAAAGGCCGCTCATCGAGTATAACTAAGCCCCCTGATCGAGTATAGCAAAGCCCCCTCATCGAGTATAACAAAGGCCCCTAATCGAGTATAACAAAGGCCCCTCATCGTGTATAACAAAGGCCCCTGATCGAATATAACAAAGGACCCTGATCCAGTATAACATAGTCCCCTGATCGAGTACAACAAAAGCCCCTCATCGAGTATTACAAAGTCCCCTGGTCGAGTATAACAAAGTCCACTGGTCGATTATAACATATCCCCTCATCGAGTATAACAAAGGCCCCTGATCGAGGCCCCTGATCAACTATAACAAAGCCCCCTCATCGAGTATAACAAAGTTCCCAAATCGAGTATAACATATCCCCTCATCGAGCATAACAAAGGCCCCTGATCGAGCATAACAAAGGCCCCTGGTCGAGTATAACAAAAGTCCCTGGTCGAGAATAACAAAGCCCCCCTCATCGAGTATAACATATCCTCATCGAGCATAACAAAGGCCCCTGGTCGAGCATAACAAAAGCCCCTGGTCGAGTATAACAAAGCCCCATGATCGAGTATAACAAAGTCCCGGGATCGAGCATAAAAAAGACCTCTTATCCAGTATATCAAAGACCCCTGATTGAGTCCAACAAAGGCCCCTCAACGAGTACAACAAAGGCCCCTCATCGAGTATTACAAAGGCCCCTCATCGAGTATAACAAAGGCCCCTCATCGAGGCCCCTGATCAGGTACAACAAAAACCCCGAATCGACTATAGCGAATTCCCATGATCGAGTATAACAAAGTTCCCTGATCGAATATAACAAAGGCCCCTGATCAAGTATAACAAAGACCTCTCATCGAGTATAAAAAATTCCCCTAATTGAATATAACAAAGGCCCCTGCTCGAGTATAACAAAGCCCCCTGATCGAGTATAATAAAGGCTCCTAATCGAGTTTAACAAAGGCCCCTAATCGAGTATAACAAAGGCCTCTGCTCAAGTATAACAACGGCCCCTAATCGAGTATAACAAAGGCCCCTTAACGAGTATTACAAAGGCCCCTGATCGAGCATAACAGGCCCCTGTCGAGTACAACAGGCCCCTGATCGAGTACAACAAAGTCCCCTGATCGAGTACAAAAAGCCCCTGATCGAGTATAACAAAGGCCCGGAACGAGTATAACAAACGCCACAGTCCTGATCTAGTATAACAAAGTCCTCTTGATCTAGTATCGAAGTCCCCTGATCTAGTATAACAAAGTCCCTGATCTAGTATAACAGTCCTGATCTAGTATAACAAAGTCCCTGTCTTGTGTTGATCTAGTATAACAAAGTCCCTGATCTAGTATACAAAGTCCCTGATCTAGTATATATAAAGTCCTGATCTAGTATAACAAAGTCTTGATCTAGTATAAAAGTCCTGATCTAGTATGTAAAAGTCTTTGATCTAGTATAAAAAGTCCCTTGATCTAGTATACAAAGTCCCTGATCTAGTATAATGTCCTGATCTAGTATAAAAAAGTCTCTTGATCTGTATAGAAGTCCCTGATCTAGTATAACAAAGTCCCTTGATCTAGTATAAGTCCTGATCTAGTATAAAAAAAGTCCCTGATCTAGTTATAAAGTTCTCTGATCTAGTATAACAAAGTCCCCTGATCATATAATAGTCCTTGATCTAGTATAACAAGTCTCTTGAATGTATGAATTCCTATTCTAGTATAACAAAGTCCCTGATCTAGTATATAACAAAGTCCTGATCAAGTATAATAAAGTCTCTGGACGAACAAAGTCCTGATTCAAGAGATATAACAAAGTCCCCTTGATTTAGTATAACAAAGTCCCCTGATCCAGTATAACAAAGTCCCCCTGATCTAGCATAATAAAGTCTTCTGATCAAGCATAAATAAAGTCCCTAATTCAATATGCAATGCCGCCTGATCTATATAACAAAGTCCCCTGGATCTAGTATGAATGTCCCCTTGATTGAGCATAACAAAGTCCCTTGATCTAAAGAGTAACAAAGTCCCTCTATTGAGTGGCAACAAAGTCCCCACCGAACAGTAAACATGTCCTCATAGATCTATAACAAAGTCCCTGATCTAGTATGGAACAAAGTCCCCTGATCTAGTATAACAAAGTCCCCTCGATCTAGTATAACAAAGTCCTCGAATGTCCCTCGATCTAGTGCATAAATAAAGTCTTGATCGAAGTATAACAAAGTCTCTGATCTAAAAGTCCTCGATCTAGTATATAACAAAGTCCCTTGATCTTATATAAATAAAGTCCTGAGACTAAAATATAATAAAGTCCCTGATCTAGTATAACACAAAGTCCCCTGATCTAGTATAACAAAAGTCCTCGATCTAGTATACAAAGTCACTGGATCTAGTATAAGAAAGTCCCTAGACGTATAACAAAGTCTCCTGGATCTAGTATATAACAAAGTCCTCTGATTGAGCATAACAAAGTCCCTTGATCTAGTTACAATGAAGTCCCTGATCGAGAAGTAATAAAGTCCCCCGATCTAGTATAACAAAAGTCCTGATTCAGATAATAAAGTCTTTGATCGAGTATAAATAGCACCCTAATCTAGTATAACAAAGTCCCCTCGATCGAGCATAACAAAGTCTCCTCTATCTGCGTATAAGAAGTCTCTCAGATCATATAACAAGTCCCCTGATCTAGTACAAAGTCCTTTCTGATCTATATATCAAAGTCCCTTGACTTATATATCAAAAGTCCCCTGATCTAGTATAACAAAGTCCCCTGATCACATAAACAGTATCCCTTGATCTAGTATAATGAAAGTCCTCTCAGATCGAATAATAAAGTCCCCTGATCGAGTATAACAGTCTCTGATTCAAGAGTAACAAAGTCCCCGATCGAGCAGAATAAAGTCCCTGATCGAGTATAACAAAGTCCTGATCTATATACAAAGTCCCCTGATCTAGTATAAACAAAGTCCCCTGATCTAGTATACAGCAAGTCTCCTATTCATAATAAAGTCTCTTGACTAGTATAACAAAGTCCCTGATCTAGTATAACAAAGTCTCGTGATCTAAAGTAACAAAGTCTCCTTGATTCTAGATATATCAAAAGTCCCTGATCTAGTATAATAAAGTCCTCTAATCGAGCATAACAAAGTCCTTGATCTAGTATAACAAAACCCCTGATCTAGTATAACAAAGTCTCCCTAACGAATAAAGTCCCTGATCGGTATAATAAAAACCCCGAACGAGTATAACAAAGTCCCTGATCGAGTATAACAAAAGTCCCCTGATCGAGTATAACAAAGTCCCCTGCACCATAGCAAGCAACAAAAGTCCCACCTAATATAACAAAGCCCCTCGAGTATAACAGTCCCCTAATCGAGTATAACAAAGTCCCC
>NW_024744264.1:0-10144 GCF_018991925.1 Homarus americanus | reverse complement strand
AGTACTGTATATACTGCACTATACTGCATATACTGTACTGTACTGTATATACTGTACTGTACCATACTGTATATACTGTAATGTATTGTATATACTGTACTGTACTGTATATACTGTACTGTACTGCATATACTGTACTGTACTGCATATACTGTACTGTACTGAATATACTGTACTGTACCATACTGTATATACTGTAATGTATTGTATATACTGTACTGTACTGTATATACTGCACTGTACTGTATATACTGTACTGTACTGTATATACTGCACTGTACTGCATATACTGTACTGTACTGTATATACTGTACTGTACTGCATATACTGTACTGTACTGTATATACTGTACTGTACTGTATATACTGTACTGTACTGTACTGTACTGTATATTCTGTACTGTACTGTATATACTGTACTGTATATACTGTACTGTACTGTATATACTGTACTGTACTGTATATACTGTACTGTACTGCATGTACTGTACTGTACTGTATATACTGTACTGTACTGTATCTACTGTTCTTGGTTATATGTATGGAGCCGTATTAATATCCATGCTTGTGGATGACTAGCAGAAATATAGTCATCCCAGGTTAAGTATTGAACCACTGAATGAGAGTTAAAGGTACCAGGTTGTTCCTTGCGAACTAACAGGAGGTATTGTATGTTACTATAATTGTGGAGTTGTCCAGTGTGTTATGTATTCGTCGGTAGTGAGCAGGAAAGGATACCTGAGAGTATAAAGTTATAACCAAGAATTAAGGAGGTAATTTGTTCCTTGTTAAAGTAAGACCTGCGGGTCCAGTGTTATTGACAGTGTGTAGTCATTTCTAAATCTTACTTGTCACAGAAATAATACAACAGTTGTCTTATGAAGTAAAGAGTAATAGTTGTTGAATGGTATAAGTACTTGGAGTTGTTTAATGGTATAATAAGTATTTGGAGGTGGTTAATGAGGTAATAGTTCTCTAAGTGTTTGATGACTTAATAAGTTAATTGCCGTTCTGTTTTGTCTGAGTGAATCAAAGATGCATCTTATCCACTCACTGTGTTAATAAATATTGAATTAGTAATCTACGAGTATCACCACTCTACTGTACAACACAGTGTACAACACACTGTATAATACACTGTACAACACACTCTACTGCTCACTGTACAATACACTGTACAACACACTGTACAACACACTGTATTGCTCACTGCACAACACACTGTACTGCTCACTGTATATCACACTCTACTTCTCACTGTACAACACAGTGTACAACACACTGTATTGCTCACTGTACAACACACTGTACTGCTCACTGTACAACAGACTGTACTTCTCACTGTACAACACACTGTATTGCTCACTGTACAACACACTGTACTTGTCACTGTACAAAACACACTGTACTTCTCACTTTACAACACACTGTACAACACACTCTACTGCTCACTGTACAACACACAGTACTGCTCTCTGTACAACACACTGTACAACACACTGTACTCCTCATTGTACAACACACTGTACAGCTCACTGTACAACACATTGTACAACACACTGTACTGCTCACTGTACAACACACTGTACTGTCACTGCACAACCCACTGTACAACACACACTGTACTGCTCACTATACAACACACTGTACAACACACTGTACTGCTCACTGTACAACACACTGTTCTTCTCACTGTACAACACACTGTACAACACACTGTATTGCTCACTGTACTGCTCATTGTACAACACACTGTAGAACACACTGTACAACACACTGTACTGCTCACTGTACAACACACTGAACAACACAATGTACAAGACACTGTACTGTTCACTGTACAACACACTGTATAACACACTGTACTGCTCACTGTAAAACACACTTACTGCTCACTGTACAACACACTGTACAACACACTGTACTGCTCGCTGTACAACACACTGTACAACACACTGTACTGCTCACTGTACAACACACTCTACTGCTCACTGTACAACATCCTGTACTGCTCACTGTACGACACGCTGTACAACACACTGTACTGCTCACTGTAAAAAACACTGCACTGCTCACTGTACTGCTCACTATACAACACACTGTACAACTCACTACTGCTCACTGTACTGCTCACTGCACAACACACTGTACAACACACTGTACTGCTAACTGTACAACACACTGTACTGCTCACTGAACAACACACTGTGCTGCTAACTGTACAACACACTGTACTGCTCGCTGAACAACACACTGTGCTGCTCGATGTACAACACACTGTACTGTTCACTGTAAAACACACTGTACAACACACTGTACTGCTCAGTATACAACACACTGTACTGCTCACTGAACAACACACTGCACAGCTCACTGTACAACACACTGTACTGCTCACTGTACTGCTCATTATACAACACACTGTACAACTCACTACTGCTCACTGTACTGCTGACTGCACAACACACTGTACAACACACTGTACTGCTAACTGTACAACACACTTTACTGCTCACTGAACAACACACTGTGCTGCTAACTGTACAACACACTGTACTGCTCACTGAACAACACACTGTGCTGCTAACTGTACAACACACTGTACTGCTCACTGTACAACACACTGTACTGCTCAGTGTACAACACACTGTACTGCTCACTGAACAACACACTGCACAGCTCACTGTAAACACACTGTACTGCTCACTGTATAACACACTGTACAATACACTGTAATGCTCACTGTAGAACACACTGTACAACACACTGTACTTCTCACAATACAACACACAGTACTGCTCACTGTACAACACACTGTACAACACACTGTATTGCTCACTGTACAACACACTGTACAACACACTGTACTGCTCACTGTACAACACACTGTACTACTCACTGTACCACACACTGTACTGCTCACTGTACAACACACTGTACAACACACTGTATAACACACTGTACTGCTCACTGTACAACACATTGTATTGCTATCTGTACAACACACGGTACAACACACTGTACTGCTCAATGTACAACACACTGTACTACTCACTGTACCACACACTGTACTGCTCACTCTACAACACATTGTATTGCTATCTGTACAACACACTGTACAACACACTGTACTGCTCACTGTACAACACACTGTACTACTCACTGTACCACACACTGTACTGCTCACTGTACAACACACTGTACAACCCACTGTATAACACACTGTACTGCTCACTGTACAACACATTGTATTGCTATCTGTACAACACACTGTACAACACACTGTACTGCTCAATGTACAACACACTGTACTGCTTACTGTTCAACACACTGTATAACACAAAGAACTGCTCTCTGTACAACACACTGTACTGCCCACTGTACAACACACTGTACTGTTCACTGTACAACACACTGTACTGTTCACTGTACAACACACTGTACAATACAATGTACAACACACTGTACTTCTCACAGTACAACACACTGTACAACACACTGTACTGCTCACTGTACAACACACTGTCCAACACACTGTACTGCTCACTGTACAACACACTGTACAACACACTGTACAACACACTGTACAACACACTGTACTTCTCTCTGTACAACACACTGTTCTGCTCACTGTACAACACACTGTACAACACACTGTACTGCTCACTGTACAACACACTGTGCAACAAACTGTACAGCACACTGTACTGCTCACTGTACATCACACTGTACAACACACTGTTCTGCTGACTGTACAACACACTGTACTGCTCACTGTACAACACACTGTACAACACACTGTACAACACACTGTACTTCTCTCTGTACAACACACTGTTCTGCTCACTGTACAACACACTGTACAACACACTGTACTGCTCACTGTACAACACACTGTACAACAAACTGTACAGCACACTGTACTGCTCACTGTACAACACACTGTACAACACACTGTACAACACACTGTACAACACACTGTACTGCTCACTGTACAACACACTGTATAACACACTGTACAACACACTGCACTGCTCACTGTATATCACACTGTACTAATCACTGTACAACACAGTGTACAACACACTGTATAATACACTGTACAACCAACTCTACTGCTCACTGTACTGCTCACTGTATAACACACTGTACTTCTCACTTTACAACACACTGTACAACACACTGTACAACATACTGTACTGCTTACTGTACAATACACTGTACAACACACTGTACAACACAGTGTACAACACACTGTACTGCTCACTGTACAACACACTGTATAACACACTGTACAACACACTGCACTGCTCACTGTATATCACACTGTACTACTCACTGTACAACACAGTGTACAACACACTGTATAATACACTGTACAACCAACTCTACTGCTCACTGTACTGCTCACTGTATAACACACTGTACTTCTCACTTTACAACACACTGTACAACACACTGTACAACATACTGTACTGCTTACTGTACAATACACTGTACAACACACTGTACAACACAGTGTACAACACACTGTACTGCTCACTTCTGTCTAACACACTGTACAACACTGCACACTGCACTGCTACCACTGTACACACAGTGCTTACACTGTACAGCACCACTTAACTACTGTACCTGGCCACACTGAACACACTAGCCTCACTGTCACTGCTCACTATAAAACATTCTGTACTGCTCACTCCATGACACACTCTGTACATCACACTGCTGCTCATTAAACACAACTATTGCTCACTGTACAACACACTGTACAACACACTGTACTGCCTACTGTACCTCACCACAACACACTGTACTGCTAACTGTACAACACACTGTACTGCTCACTGTACAACACACTGTGCACTCGACACAACACACTGTACTGCTCACTGTACAACACACTGTAGAACACACTGTACAACACACTGTACTGCTCACTGTACAACACACTGAACAACACAAAGTACAACACACTGTACTGCTCACTGTACAACACACTGTACAACACACTGTACAACACACTGTACAACTCACTGTGCTGCTCATTGAACAACACACTGTACTGCTCACTGTACAACACACTGTACTACTCACTGTACAACACACTGCACTACTCACTGTACAACACACTGTACTTATCACTGTACAACACACTGAATTGCTCACTGTACAACACACTGTACTGCTCACTGTTCAATTCACTGTACAACACACTGTACTGGTCACTATACAACGCACTGTACAACACACTGTACTGCTCACTGTACAACACACTGAAGAACACAATGTACAAGTCACTGTACTGTTCACTGTACAACATACTGTATAACACACTGTACTGCTCACTGTAAATCACACTGTACCGCTCACTGTACAACACACTGTACAACACACTTACTGCTCACTGTACAACACACTGTACAACACACTGTACTTCTCACAATACAACTCACAGTACTGCTCACTGTACACAACACTGTACAACACACTGTATTGCTCACTGTATAACACACTACAACACACTGTACTGCTCACTGTACCACACGCTGTACTGCTCACTGTACAACACACTGTACAACACACTGTATACCACACTGTACTACTCACTGTACAACACATTGTATTGCTAACTGTACAACACACTGTACAACACACTGTACTGCTCAATGTACTGTTTACTGTACAACACACTGTACAACACACTATACTGCTCACTGTACAACACACTGTACTGCTCACTGTATATCACACTCTACTTCTCACAGTTCAACACAGTGTACAACACACTGTATAATACACTGTACAACACACTATACTGCTCACTGTACTGCTCACTGTACAACACACTGTACTTTTCACTGTACAACACACTGTACAACACACTGTACTGCTCACTGTACAATACACTGTACAACACACTGTACAACACACTGTATTGCTCACTGTACAACACACTGTACTGCTCACTGTACAACACACTGTACAACACACTGTACTGCTCGCTGTACAACACCCTGTACAACACACTGTACTGACACTGTACAACACACTGTACTGCTCACTATAAAACATCCTGTACTGCTCACTGTACGATACACTGTACAACACACTGTACTGCTCACTGTACAACACACTGTACTGCTCACTGTATAACACACTGTACAATACACTGTATTGTTCACTGTATAACACACAGTACAACACACTGTACTGCTCACTGTACATCACACTGAACAACACACTGTACTTCTCACAATACAACACACTGTCCTGCTGACTGTATTGGACTGATGCGCTTCCCTTAGTGCTCCTCGGCATCCGTGCGTCACACAAGGAGGATATGGACTGTAGCCCAGCAGATCTGACACTAGGCGAGCCCCTTCGGCTACCCGGGGATTTCTCACTTCCTCCTGATCCCAACCAAACCACTCCAGCCGTTCGTCACGACTTACTCCAAAAGCTACGACAAGCAGTTTCTGCATTCAGAGCTACTGCTCCACGCCAGCCTATTCGGCGCCCTGAACACATCCCTCCTGCACTACTCACAGCCGAGTATGTTTTCGTCAGGCATGATGCTCACCGCAACCCATTACAACGCCCCTACGATGGACCCTTCCAGGTGGTTGCCCGTTCAGCAAAGTTCCTGACAATTATCTGGAATGGCAGACATGACACCGTCAGCATAGACCGAGTCAAAACGGCTGCCTTACCCGTCGGGCCCCCAGCCCAGCAGCACCATCAACAGACTACGCCTACACCAGTCTACCCGCAGTTACCACCGGCAGCAACACCACACCCACGACATTTCTGGGCACCCTCTTTTCACCCTCATGTACAACCTTCTCCTGTCATAGACCCTCCTCCTGTCATAAAACCTGAACCTGTAATAGACCTCCCTTCTATCATAGAACCTGCTCCTGCCATGGACCCTCCTCCTGACGCAGCCCCTGCAGCAGCAAGAGCACAACAACCATTGCTTGTACAACCTCCTCTAATCCCAAACCCTCTTTCTCCTCCTAATTCTCCCACAGGTTTTGTGTCACTAGACGGAGTTGTTACACGTAGTGGTCGAGTCGTACATACACCTGCCCGGTATGTGTTATGTGTGGGACACAACCCGGACAACATCCAGCCTCCCGCCGCGCCAGGAGGGGAGGGGGAGTATTGTAGTGGACTTCTCCCCTACAACTGTGTAGCGGCGTCACCAGCTGCTACCATCTTCCCTAGCAACCAAGAGAGCGGTGACAACAGATGTTACCGTATCTTAGCAACGGAACCAGGGACCGGCGACTTTCTCGGGTTTTCCCAACATGACTCATAGAGGACTCACGGCTGCTGGGTATATAAGCTCTGTCTCTCCATTGAGATTCATTCTGGTCCATCTTCCTGAACACACAACACCTCCTCCAGCAAGCTCCACGCTGTCCAGCACTCATTCAACCAGGAGGCCAGCAACAGGCAACATCTTCTTTGATGAAGCTCCTGCACATCTACCTCCTTCAACACGCTACTCATCGAACGTCTCTACTGAGCAGCTCCTCACCACACGGCACCTCCAGCACCAGACTGTCTTTCATATAACTTATATTATACAAGAAAACCACCTTAGAGTTTCCATCCATCCTGAGTGCTAGACAACATTATACCACGAATTCCTACAATGTCTAGACCAGGTACTACATTCTCAGTTCAAGATATCCTTGGCACAACTCCAGATTCATTATCGGAAACAGTTGTGTTAGAATTTTTAGATTTTCTGTTCAGTTAAAGGCCTTCAAGGATCGACAATTGCATCTTATAAACCAAAGTTGGTTGACCCTCTGGCTTGGGGTTTTAATATTACTTTGAACCCAAGGATTTATCAAATGCTAAGATCGTCCTTTTTCATTCAGAGATCTCCTCGACCCAAGAGAATCCCGCCTTGGTCTCTGGAAAAAGTCACTTTATGTTACACATAAAGGATTGGTTCCAAAAGAGTGTACCCCACAAAGGTTCAAGGAATGATTGGCACAAGGTACAAACAAAACCTTTGGATTTATTTCTTTGATTTTCTTCTGAATACCTCCATGAATACCAGCCATAGTTGCAGCATTATCATATCCTTGATTGCGGCAAAAGTTAATGTCCAGTCCATCACTCTCCAAATTACTCAGGATATCCTTTGTGAGCTCATTTGCATTTTTTCCAGCAATAGGAAAGAAACCCAAGAAAGATTCCCTTACTTCAACAGAATCACCTTCAATATGAACATATCTAATCACTTTGGACATCTGATCTGTATGAGAAATATCAGGTATACTGTCAAAAAGAATTCCAAAATACTTGGCCTTCTTGATGTCAGCCAAAATTTTTTCCTTAACATTATTTCCTAGAAGACAGATGAATTCATTCTGAATATTTGGTGACAAATAAGAGCTCACTCTCCTTCCGGATGTCTGAGATGGAATAGCATGCTTAACCTCCAAAAGATGTTCTTTCAAAACAGGATCATAGTTTGATAGTAACTCCACCAGTTCCAGGAAATTGCCTTTGTTTATTGATAACATATCCTCCCTATGACCACGAAAAGGAAGGTTCTGTCGAGCTAGAAACATAGTCACATCCAAAAGACGATGAAGTATGTCCCTCCATTTCTTCCTCTCTCTGTCCATTGCAGCTTGGTTACCATGATCAACAGTTCTTTTGAGCTTTAGTCCTGCTGCTAAAAGGCTACAGAGGACAGATATTTATTTATTTATGGGTCTCATGGCACCCCCTCTGGCTGTCACCCGGGGCGGACCACCTCTTAGTACGCCACTGGAGGCTGGGACTAGCATTGATGTTGTCTTGATACATCTGGACATGCCCATACCTTTGACAGTGTAGGTTATGTATCTAAGCTACTGTGCAGAGTAGCAACCTTGTATATAAGCTACTGTGCCGAGTAGCACCTATGTATATAATTATGTGGCAACACTGCACGTGATATGTGGCAACATTGCCCCGAGGCTGCCATATGGAAAGGCAGTCTCAGTCTGACTGTGTGAGCCGTGCATGGCACACGCTAGTCACCACTTGTATTTCTCCTATCCCTTAATAAACGGACTTCAGTGTTACCCGGTGTTTCCCTACCCATCACTGCATTCTTCAGGGAACACTTGTAACCTTCATGGCGCAGTGACTAGGATCTGTGGACTTACATGTGTGTGAACAAAGCCGACGGTTACATCTGCCGGCGATATGCACGTCGACTCATAGTGTGTTGTGTTGTGTTGCGCTGTGTTTCGCCGCGATGTGCAGTGTTGGGCCGTCACAGTGCGTTTTAGTGATGGTGGCAGTGTTAGTGTCAGTGTATTAGTGTGTGTCTAGAGCTGAGAGTTGAGCATTGGCCTGTTTTTTTTGTGGTACCCACGGAGCACGCAGGCGTACACCCTTCTCGTGTGACATCCAGGGAGACACTGACGGTCTCACCCCCGCGCGGCGGCTCTAGCCACCGGCATTAAGGCCACCACGAAGTGCTCTCTCAGACACACACACACGCACGCACGCACGCACTCACTCACGGACAGAACAGTGGACTATACGTTATTTCTGAGCTGTTTATGTCATATATATGTGGTTCGAGCTGTTGAGGCGCCACTTTATATACTAAACAGTGCAGTCCACGCACACACTAAGGTGGGCGGTAAGAAGGGACAACGTCAAGATGGGAGACACGACTCCCCACCACCTTCTCCTCCACCGGGCGCAGACTCTCATCCTCCACCTCCAGTGACGGACATTGCCACAATTCTGAGGTGGATGGACGACCGGGACGAGCGACATAGAGAGATGGAACTTCAGAGGGAGGAGACACGAAGAGAGGAAGAAAAGTCGCGTTTTGATGCACTATTGGCGACTCTGGCGCTAACCCACCCTCCCTCACTCGCGCACCAAGGCGCCAATATCCTCCCTCCTCCACCACACCAGCGTCGTCCAGGTACTCTTGCCTCCAAACAAACAGCTCCCAAGGCATCTGTTCAACCCCCACCCGCCCTCTCACCAGACGTCACGTTTCAGCTTTTTCGTGAGTGGAGGCGGCGTTGGACAGATTACTCCACGATGGTCGACCTTGACAGCATGCCTCCAAACAAACAGCTCATCCAACTGCGGATGTGTTTGTC